>NC_057728.1:69628864-69633744 GCF_004010195.1 Chiloscyllium plagiosum | reverse complement strand
CACCTCACATTTATCTGAATTAAACTCCATCTGCCACTTCTCAGCACATTGGCCCATCTGGTCCAGATACTGTTATAATCTGAGGTAACCGTAATCGCTGTCCACTACACCTCCAATTTTGGTGTCATCTGCAAACTTACTAACTGTACCTCTTATGCTCGCATCCAAATCATTTATGTAGATAACAAAAAGTAGAGGACCCAGCACCGATCCTTGTGGCACTTCACTGGTCACAGGCCTCCAGTCTGAAAAGCAACCATCCACCACCACCCTCTGTCTTCTACTTTTGAGCCAGTTCTGTATCCAAGTGATTAATTCACCCTGTATGCCATGATTAACCTTGCTAATCAGTCTCCATGGGGAACCTTGTTGAATGCCTTACTGAAGTCCATATAGATCACATCTACTGCTCTGCCCTCATCAATCTTCTTTGTTACTTCTTCAAAAACCTCAATCAAGTTTGTGAGACATGATTTCCCATGTGCAAAGCCATGTTGACTATCCCGAATCAGTCCTTGCCTTTCCAAATACATGTACATCCTGTCCCTCAGGGTTCCCTCCAACAACTTGCCCACCACCAACGTCAGGCTCACTAGTCTATAGTTCCCTAGCTTGTCTTTACTGCCCTGCTTAAACAGTGGCACCACGTTTGCCAACCTCCAGTCTTCCGGCACCTCACCTGTGACTATCGATGATACAAATATCTCAGCAAGAGGCCCAGCAATCACTTCTCTACTTTCTCACAGAGTTCTCGGGTACACCTGATCATGTCCTGGGGATTTATCCACCTTTAACAGTTTCAAGACATCCAGCACTTCCTCCTCTGTAATCTGGACACTTTGCAAGATGTCACCATCTATTTCCCTACAGTCTATATCTTCCATATCCTTTTGCATCGTAAATACTGATGCAAAATATTCATTTAGTATCTCCCCCATTTTCTGTGGCTCCACACAAAGGTCGCATTGCTGATTTTTGAGGGGTCCTATTCTGTCCCTAGTTACCCTTTTGTCCTTAATATATTTGTAAAAACCCCTTGGATTCTCCTTAATTCTATTTGCCAAAGCTATCTCTTGTCTCCGTTTTGCCCTCCTGTTTTCCCTCTTAAGTATACTCCTACTTCCTTTATACTCTTCTAAGGATTCACTTGATCTATCCTGTCTATACCTGACATATGATGGCAAAATATAATAAAAATTAAATAATTAAAATCTCAATGTTGAGGAAAAACAGTTTCTAAATTTTTTCCTTAACCTTCAAATGGTGACTTAAGAACCTCAGTATTATTGGCAACTACCTTGTCTCCCTGCATTTGAATCTCATTAAATCCTCAGTTTGTCTCATTTCAAAGCTACTTCCAATTTTCTTGTTTCCTGCTAGATGGCGCAAATTCCTGACTGTCACCTGTGTGTGCTGGTGACTCAATTTGCTGATTGTTTGGCCTTCATTCAACTCTGTTGTCTCAACAATGTCCCATGGGCACAATCCTCATTGATCCCTTCATCCATCCAATCAGCATTGATTAAACCATCAACCTCACTGCAACACCATGCCTGGTCTCAAACCAACTCACACCATTTTAGTCTTTCTGGAGTTCAAGGGCACTAGCAACTTGCAAGCTTCTGCCATGTCACTTTGTACATAGCCTCTGAGCTGGTGGACAGTGCAGGTGAAAGCCCTGCTGGTGCATTCTCTGAAGGTTCAATGTCTTCCTCCTCTGAAGTGGAGGTGGAACTGAATGGTCTCTGGCACTGACATCTTCTTTGGCTGACGCTTATGGGTTGTCACTAGTGTCTACATAGGAGAAAGAATTAGTTGAGTTGTGCAAGTTAAAAATGAATGAGAGCTGCTGGTAACAGCAAACAGCACAGCACAATGGGAAGACAGTGTGTCAGTTGGACATCAAAGTCTCCTGATCCCATATGAGTGAATATACTCTTCTCTAGATAGCTTGCGACTTTTCGCTTCACATGGAGGAAGGAGCCTGATATCTCCCCTCCCCCCAAAAGTCTTTGCTTTCTCACCTGATTGTGGGTCAGTCTTTCTTGTAATGAGACAAAGGGAGGATTGAGATGATGGAAGTGAATGCAGGAGAAGTTATTGGTGATGCGGCAGCAGACTGAATGTTGAAAGGTCTCAAAAGTGGCAAGCACTTCCTGCTTAAGATTCCATGAGGTGGGGGCCATAGAACTCAGAAGCATAATTTATGGGTTTACCTGTGTAAGATTGTATGAGAAAATTTGCTCTGAGCCATGGAGGACCCTCTGGGTATGAATCTCTGGGAGGAGGATCACTTAGCCTCGGATTTTCTCTCACTATGTTCACACCTCCCTAGGGTTTTATGTGGATCTTTTAGATACATGCCAATGCTTCAGAAGAAAACCTGGAAAAGAAATCACATGAATGTGCCTCTTCTCAAGACTTCTGTTGATCTAAAGGTGCTGTTATCTTTATAGAAATTGCAGTAACTGCTTTTTGATTGAGAAACAAAGGACGAGCATTTATATGAAATATTTCTGTAATGTGTTCCATTGTATGTCAGAAATCATTTTAGTGGTAGAAACACTGTTCTGGTCAAATGCCTTTAAAGTGACTTAGTTTGCTCATATCCTACCTTGACTCAATCTTCATTCCCCTGGTCCAGTCTCTGCCCACGTACATCTGTGATTCTTCTAACGCTTTATGCCAGTTTCAGAATTTCCAGTTTGCAGGTGCAAGCTGTTTACTTCTTACCATGGACATGCAGTCCCTTTACACATCCATCCCCCAACAGGATAGATTCAGGGCTCTGTGCTTCTTCCTGGAGTAAAGTCCTGAACCGTCCCCATCTCCACCCACCTCTGCTTGACCGAGCTTGTCCTTACCCTGAACAACTTCTCTTTTAACTTCTCTCATTTTCTTAAGATCAGTGGGATGGCCACGGGCACCCACGTGGTCCCTAGTAATGCCTGTTTCCTCGTGAAACACTCCTTGTTGCAGTCATATTCTGGCTTCCACCTACAACTCTTTCTTCAATATATCGATGATATCATTGATATATGCTGCCCTCTCACATCTGGAATTAGAAACATTCATCAATTTCGTTTCCGATTTCCACCCCACCCTCACTTTCACCAGCCCTATCTCTGACTCCTCCCTTCCCTTCCTCAACATCTCTGTTTCCATTTGTGGGGATAGACTGGCCACTAATATCCACTATGAACCCAGCATTTCCCAGAGCTACCTAGACGACACATCCTTGCACCCTGCTTCCTGTAAAGACTCTGTTCCATTCTTTAGTTCCTTTATCTCCATTGCATATGTTCCGATGAGGCCAACTTCAACAAGGGAACCTCCAAAATGTCCACCATCTTCTTCAACCGAGGATTCCCCAGCACCGTTATTGACAGGGCCCTCAACCAAGTGAGACCCATCTCCCGCACTTCCACTTTCAACCCCTCTCTTCTCTTCCGCAAAAGTGATAGGGTTCCCCTTCTCCTTACCTACCATCCCACCAGCATCCACATCCAGAAGATCATCAGCCAGTATTTCTGCCACATCCAGCAAGATAACACCAGCAGGCGCGCATTATCCTCCACTCCCTTGTCTGCCTTCCGCAGGGACTGTTCCCTCCAGAGCACACTGGTCCACTCCTCCTTCAATCCAACAATCCCCGCACAGCTCGATGGCTCCTTCACCTGCAACTGCCAAAGGTGTAACAACTGCACATGTACTTCCTCCCTCTTCAGTATCCAAGGCCCCAGTCATACCTTCCAGGTGAATCAGCATTATACCTGCAATGTGTGCAGTTTGTCCAATGTGTGCGGGAGGGTTTCCTGACACAATATGTACACAGGCCAACAAGAGGTAAGGCCATACTGGATTTGGTTCTGGGTAACGAACCAGGCCAGGTGTTAGAATTCGAGGTAGGTGAGCACTTTGGGGACAGTGACCACAATTCGGTGACTTTTACTCTAGTGATGGAGAGGGATAAGTGTGCACTACAGGGCAAGAGTTATAGCTGGGGGCAGGGAAATTAGGATGCGTGGCTTGGAAAAGTAGGCTTCAAGGCAAGGGGGCAATTGATATGTGGAGCTGTTCAAGGAGCAACTATTGAGTGTCCATGATAAGTATGTACCCGTCAGGCAGGGAAGAAAGGGTCGTGTGAGGGAGCCGTGGTTTAATAAGGAATTGGAACCCCTTGTTAAATGGAAGAGGGCGGCCTATGTAAAGATGAGGCGTGAAGGTTCAATTGGGGCGAGTGAGAGTTATAAGGTAGCCAGGAAGGACCTGAAGAGAGAGCTAAGAGCAGCAAGGAGGGGACATGAAAGGCCCTTAGTTGGTTAGATTAGGGAAAACCCTAAGGCTTTCTATAGGTATGTCAGGAATAAAAGAATGACTAGGGTAGGAATAGGTCCAGTCAAGGATAGTAGTGGGAAGTTGCGAGTGGAGGCTGAAGAGATTGGGGAGACACTGAATGAATACCTTTCGTCAGTATTCAATCAGGAACAGGACATTATTGTCAATGTGAATACTGAGTCACAATTAAGTAGAATGGATGGCATTAAGGTATGTAGAGAAGAGGTGTTGGAAATTCTGGAAAGGGTGAAAATAGATAAGTCCCCTGGGCCTGATGGCATTTATCCTAGGATTCTCTGGGAAGCAAGGGAGGAGATCGCAGAGCCATTGGCCTTGATTTTTATGTCCTCTGTGTCTACAGGAGTAGTGCCAGAAGACTGGAGGATAGCAAATGTGGTCCCCTTGTTCAAAAAGGGGAGTAGGGATAACCCTAGTAACTATAGGCCAGTGAGTCTCACTTCTGTTGTGGGCAAAGTCTTAGAGAGAATTGTAAGGGATAGGATTTATGAACATCTGGATAGGAATAATGTGACCAAGGATAG
>NC_057728.1:69623809-69627559 GCF_004010195.1 Chiloscyllium plagiosum | reverse complement strand
AGATAGGGTCGACAGTGAGAATTTTTTTCCACGTATGGAGTCAGCTATTACGAGGGGGCATAGCTTTAAATTAAGGGGTGGTAGGTATAGGACAGATGTTAGGGGTAGGTTCTTTACTCAGCGAGTCGTGAGTTCATGGAATGCCCTGCCAGTAGCAGTGGTGGACTCTCCCTCATTATGGGCATTTAAGCGGGCATTGGATAGGCATATGGAGGATAGTGGGCTAGTGTAGGTTAGGTGGGCTTGGATCGGTGCAACATCTAGAGCTGAAGGGCCTGTACTGCGCTGTATTCTTCTATGTTCTATGTTCTCACAATCTAATCTACTGCATTTGCAGCTCACAATGTGGTGTCCTCTACATTGGGGAAACAAAGCACAGACTGGGTAACCACTTCGTAGGACATTTGCCTTCTACCTGCAAAAAAGACCCTGAGCTTCGAGTTGCTTGCCACTTTAACACACCACCCTGTTCTCTGGCCAACATCTCTCTCTGAGACTTGCTGCAATGTTCCAGTGAAGCTCAGTGTAAGCTGGAAGAACAACATCTCATTTTCCACTTGGGGACTCTGCAGCCCTCCAGACTCAATATTGAGTTCAATAATTTTAGAGTCTAAACTCTCCCTCAACGTAGCCCCCTACCCCACACACTAGGCCTTGTTATCACTTAGTCTGCCATTACACGCTATCTATTGTTAGCTACTAACAGTCTCCGTTAACAGCTGTTCACCCTCTTTGCCAGGTTGTTATCAATTCCTTTGTCTGTCCAACTGTTCTTTTCTCTCTTTGGGCTTTATCCCCACCTATCGGTTAGTCCTTAACCAACCCCCCCACCCCACAACCTTCTTGTGCATATCGACCGGCACTTTCCTAGTTACCATCAGTTCTGAGCAAGGATCACCGGACGTGAAACATTAACTCTGATTTTTCTTCACAGGTGCTGCCAGATCTGCTGAGCTTTTCCAGCAGCTTCTGTTTTTGTTTCTGATTTGCAGCATCCACAGCTCTTTTGGTTTTGATTTAGTTTGCTCCTGCTCTTGGCAATTTTTAAAGTCGATTCAAAAATATGTATTTTATACAAAGTTTAACTTTGCATATGATCCAAAAGGCAATTGAAGTTGTGGAAAAACCCATTATAGTACATGGCTGCTTAGGAAAAATGATTGGCTTTTGAGTAAATAATATGTGGTGTGTTTCAGTGTTTGTCAGATTGGGCCAAAGTTGAATCTTGGTAAAAGTAAAGTTGAAATTTTTCTTCAATGACGGTGAATCTGCAATGTTTTTTTTCTACCCTGCTTGCATTTCTTTTCGACTGAACATAGTAGAAGTTTCTGCAGTTTAAACAGTGACCCCTCTGACTGAGGATGTTTTCAGGACTGTAACATCTATGAATAGCTAGTAAAAGTCACCGAAAAGTAATTTGGAATCTCTTTTCAGAAGACCAAATTCAAGGTTCATTGAAGCCTTTCTTTCTTATTGATAATGATGTTGTGAATCACCAATAAATAATTTTCCACATTAAAGTTGGTCCTTTAAAAACAAGGTGTTATTCGTGAAAAAACTAATTGAAGGAATTAACGCATCATGCTGGCCATCAAGGCTGAAAGAAAGACAGATCTAACAACAATAATTTTTAGACATTAAAGATAGGATTTAGATGCTGAATTTTGTAAGAATAACAGAAACCTGTTGGAGACAAAGACCAGGGAGAGCACTATATCTTTTCCCCTTTCAGTCCCTGCAAAGCTAGACAGAAAGTGATGAATTTTCATTTGACTATAGCGACAGGTCTAAAGATGCATAAGCCCATATTTTCCTACATCTGGTTTAACATGCAGGCCTTCCGCCCAAAATCATTTTGACTTTCAAAAATTGCTTTTCTGTTTTGATGGAGGCAAGATTGGGTGATGGGATGTCAAGCCCAAGTAGCCTTATGGAGGTGTCCCAGCCTCCAAACACTATAATGATACAGTGATTGCTCTGCCATTCCAAACTTATGGAAGCCAGCAGAGAGCATCTCTTTCCTGCAAGCATCAGCACTCATCTCTCCTGATGAAGATACTTGCTGTCCACAACTTTGGGAACTCTGGGTTTCTGCTTCAGAACCTCATGCTGTCATTGGACAATGAACATTGTCAGTGTCTCCTAGAAAATCATGACATCATCCAGCCAACAACATTGGGGTCAAGACATACCTTTGATCCCAACAGCAGGAAAAAAATCATAGATGGTAAGATTTCCACTGTGGACAGCAAGGCAGCCATGCTGTCCACCCAATGCTGGCATGCAGAGTCTCAAACTATTTCCCATTGAGCATTATTTGATTGTTTTCGGTATACTGTCAACCCCAGTGAATCTGCAGTTATGAGAGTATTTTTTTTGGCTGGCAAATCAAGCCTTGTTTGTCACGTCAGTCCTAGGGTTAACAAAATGAGTGTGCAACCCTTGAATGGGGCTGAGATGAGTCATTACAATGGACTTGAGTAGAATGCTTGTATCCCTACTCCTGGCCTGATCAGAAAAATGTTTTACATTTCCAGAACCGTTATTTTTATCAACGTTTTGCTATCCATACAAATTGCAAATAGAGATCCTATGCTTAATTTGGTTACTTCAGCCTGTTTCGGAATATGAGAATGTGTGATGAGGTTTGATTTCAAAACAATGAAGATGCCAAGACATGGAGGAATTTGTAGAATGCTATTTATGAAGCAAGAGGTGAAAACCCAGACAAACAATCACAATGAAGTTTTTCAAACTAGAGGTGAAAGGAAGAATGCAAATTGACAGTGTGCTTTTCTTTTAAAAAGATGCATGAAATATCGTATTCAACAAAACCGTAGGGATAAAAGATATCAGCTATTATTTGTCAGGTTTATTATTCTGATTTATTCAGCAGCAGGGATTGAGGTGGGGTTTGTGGAATGACCAACATAGGAAACGACAGATGCATCTTAGAATATAATTAGTCCTCGATGTAATAGGGTAGACTGCTAGCTATGCCATGCTCTTTGTTAGTATTAGTCCAAGCTAGTACTTATCAAGGAATTTTAAGTACAAAGTATGTTTGGTACAAATGCAGTTTTCATGACCTTTTACACAGATTTTAAAAATATAGTTGTGGAATTAACCTCTCACATACAGTTTGTCATGCCTTCAGAATGAGTTACACACAATACGGCAAGTTTTTACTAATTGCATCTGTTGGTAGTCCTTAGGGGGAAAAACTAAACCCTCAAATGAAGGTTTCTTGCACTAATGTGCAAGGACACTGGTAGCCATCTTTCAAAGTGTCAAATTTTGAAAATATTTATTTTATCAAAAAATAACTACATGCACAAATGAAACTAGTAACACTGCTTAAACCAAACTACACAAAAGAATTTGAGCGCCTTAAAATCAGGCTACTCAAAGGTAATGGACTGGGCATTCTTACAAAAAATACTCCTTTTTTGATAAATTCATTTCCAATAGCTTTAATTTAAATAATATATAACTATTCAGCATGGTTTTGTGAAGGGCAGGTCGTGCCTCACAAACCTTATTGAATTCTTTGAGAAGGTGACTAAGGAGGTGGACGAGGGGAAACCAGTAGATGTGGTGTATATGGATTTTAGTAAGGCGTTTGATAAGGTTCTCCATGGTAGACTACTGCAAAAAATATGGAGGTATGGCATTGAGGGTGAGTTGGAGGTCTGGATTAGGAGTTGGCTGGCTGGAAGAAGACAGAAGGTAGTAGTTGATGGCAAAGGT
>NC_057728.1:69546700-69623692 GCF_004010195.1 Chiloscyllium plagiosum | reverse complement strand
TGAAAGTTGCCTCCCAGGTAAATAGTGCGGTGAAGAAGTCATATGGCGTACTGGCTTTTATTGGTAGAGGAATTGAGTTCCGGAGTTCTGAGGTCATGTTGCAGTTGTATAAGACTCTGGTGCGGCTGCATCTGGAGTATTGTGTGCATTTTTGGTCGCCATATTATAGGAAGGATGTGGAGGCACTGGAACGTGTGCAGAGGAGGTTTACCAGGATGTTGCCTGGTATGGAAGGAAGATCGTATGAGGTAAGGCTGAGGCACTTGGGGTTGTTTTCATTGGAGAAAAGAAGGTTTAGGGGTGACTTGATAGAGGTGTATAAGATGATTAGGGGTTTAGATAGGGTCGACAGTGAGAATCTTTTTCCACGTATGGAGTCAGCTATTACAAGGGGGCATAGCTTTAAATTAAGGGGGGGTAGGTATAGGACAGATGTTAGGGGTAGGTTCTTTACTCAGCGAGTCGTGAGTTCATGGAATGCCCTGCCAGTAGCAGTGGTGGACTCTCCCTCATTATGGGCATTTAAGCGGGCATTGGATAGGCATATCCAATTGGATAGTGGGCTAGTGTAGGTTAGGTGGGCTTGGATCGGCGCAACATCGAGGGCCGAAGGGCCTGTACTGCGCTGTATTCTTCTATGTTCTATTCTTAAATGTATTGAGGAATATTCTTAATGCAACAGCAATAGTGACTAAATCTCTGCCCTGTGCCCTGATTTGTGAATGATTCAAATTTGTGATAATGTAAGTGAGTTGAAGCAGAAATCTGAACTCCAACAGAAATAGCTAGAGTTCTTGAACATAAAAATAATAATGGAGTTGGCAGTTTGTTAGATGAAAGGAAGACTGTTGTTCAGTGGATTATACTTAGTTTAGTTCATTCCAAAGAAATCTTGAAACTTCCATCAATGCATAAAATATACACTTTTAAGTTGCCTTATTTTGACGACCTCAAACTAAAAAGACAGAACCATAAACCTCTAATCATTGTATTCAATTTGCTTTTTAATACAGGCCCATTTTGAAAGCCCAACACTCGTGCCGCCTTCTCCTCTATCTTTGGATGGCTTAAATGAGGCTGTCTCAGGCTTTGACACTATAGAGGAGCTGATCAAGTACTTGGAACCAGAGAGGTGGCAGCTGGATTTGGAAGATTTGTACAAACCAACCTGGCAGATGCTTGGAAAGGCTTTTGTGCATGGTAGAAAATCCAGAGGCAAGTGTTCTCTTTCATTTTCAATCTTGCCAAACATTACTTGATTTTTACATGTGCAACAGTGTAGCTCGGGCAATAAGTATTCCAAAGAAAATTATTCCCAATTTTGATCAAGATAGTAAGTCTGTGAATCTAGTTAAATATATTTCACAAATTAAAATTCAGTGAACACTTTAAGTTTTTCATAGGACTCTATCTAATTTGTTGAATCATGATTCATCTCACTTGGTTCTTTCAGAGTCCAATTTATCTGTTGTTAGTTATAGTTCATAACTAATATTTCCATTTGGCATTTTTATGCATGTTCCTTCAAGTTTTCATATCAAATACAGGTACACATACCTATATCTGAAACACTGAGGACCAGCTGTTTCGGAATTCTGAATTTTCTGAATTTTAGAATAAGTGACAGTTCAACAATGAAATTTTAAAAAATCTTACCAAACAGCAGACTCACTGTGAGTACTACGGCCCCTGACGCAGAATTGAGGGCTGCCAGTGCTGGGTCATGCCCACCACGTTGCACCTGAGTGACATACATCGAGTGGGTGTGGAATTGAGTTAACTGTTTGCACATCAACCTTTTGAATGATATAAAAACGTCACAAAAAAACCTTTGGATTTTGGAGATTTTTGGATAAAGGGTTGTCTACCTGTATAAGCTTTATAAACTGTAGGTGTCACAGTATATGGACAAACATCCCAATTTCAATGAACAGGTTTTGATAAGAGTCGCTATTACAACTGGGACATATTATAAGAAATGCCCAATTTATTTGGTAATCAGTAAAGCAGAGCAACACACTATAACGCAAAAATAGTAACAGAGCATGCCTGAAACGCTTAATAGGTCAAGCAGTTTCTGTAAAGACAGATTCAGAACTAACTGGGTGGATTTTGACGACCAAGGCAGATGGGTTGAATTGAGTAATTTTTGAATAGCTGGACCACCTATTTAAGAATCATGAGATTCATGACAAAGTGTATTCAAGATAGCTGTAGCAGTTGATGGCTTTGTAATACATAGTAGTAGACAGTTTATCTACTGAAGCAGAGACAGAGAAATTGAAAGAGGCGATGCAAGAGTCAGGGCCAGACCATACGAAGATGGGGGAAAGTAGAGATTAGAGGCAAAATTCTTTTTCATTCTGGATTTTTCTAATTCTAGTTCCAAAGGAAGAGGCACCAGTACAGATTGAGATGTGCTGGAGAAAAAGTTATAGAAGGGACCCAAGTAGATCTGGAGCACAGTGTTCCTTAAACTCCACAAAAAGACATCTGTAACCCCACAAGGGTAGTCATGGCCCATCATTTATTTGGGAGAAGTGAGAAAAGTTAAAAGAAAAATTGCTCAATGAGAAAATGAACGGAGCCAGACGGAGGAGGTTGATATCATGGCGACTGGTTCAGTCCTTCATTTGAGAAAGAAGCAGAAAACACTCACTGAATGCTTTGGGAGATGAACCTCTGAAATTCCTTACATCCTGCTTCCTGTAAGGATTCCATTCCATTGCTGTGCTTCTCTATTTCTTTTGCATCTGTTTCAGAGATGCTATCTTTTACAGTGTCGAGTCCAACATTTCAACCCAAGATACCATCCCACCCCCAACTCCTTGACTGTAATGGACAAGCAAACAATCATAACCAACACATTTCCTGTACTTCTCCCTTCACCATTAACTCTCCTTCTGAAAATCCTGTCAAGGTTCCCATTGTCCTTATTTTCCACCACACTATCCTCCATATTCAAAGGATCATCCTCTCCTATTCCCATCACCTGCAGCATGATGTCACATAACAACACCTCTTTCCCCTCCCCCTCCCCTGTCAGTCTAATCCTCTATTGTTCCCAACATCTCATTTCCCTTTCTCCAGGCTCCTACTCACATAATCACGGAGTTGCCTTTTATTTAATCTCCTCCCTCCTCCGCATCCTTCCAGATGAAGCAACAATTGTATTCCTTTCGATCTAGTATACCATATTCACTACTATGTTTTCACCTCAGTTGGAGAGATCAACCGCAAACGGGGTGACTGCATTGTGGAATCCTGTCAATAAGCATGACCTCCTGCCATCTGGTTGTTCGCCATCTTAATACATCAGTTTGCCTGATACAGTTTTCCATTAAAGCCCATAAAAGGGGAAGGAGCACCGTCTCATTTTCCGGTTTGGCATTTCATAGCCTTCTAGAACCAATGTTGAGTTCAACAACTAGATCTGGAAGTGCAGATGTCTAGTTCCTTGAAACTGAAGTCACACGTACACAGGGTGGTGAAGGAGGCTTTTGGCACACTTGCCTTCATTGATCAGAACAGAAGTTAGAAGGATTTATTGCAGCTGTATGGGATGTTGATGCGGCCACTTTTAGAATACTGCATACAAGTCTAGTCACCATTTTATAGGAAGGATGTTATTAAACTTGAGAGGGTGTAGAAAATATTTACAAGGATGTTGGCGGGACTGGAGGGTTTGAGTTATAGGGAGGGATAGAATAGGCTGGGGCTTTTTTTTCCCCTTCAATATCAGAGGCAGTGGGGTGACCTTATAGACATTTTATAAAATCATGAGGGTCACAAGGTGAATAGCCAAGGTGTTTTCCCAGGATAGGGCAGTCCGAAGCTAGACGGCATAGGTTTAAGTTGAGAGGGTAAAGCAACAATTGTATTCCTTTCGATCTAGTATACCATATTCACTACTATGTTTTCACCTCAGTTGGAGAGGATCTGAGAGGTAACGTTTCCATGCAGAGGGTGTATGGAATACGCTGCCAGAGGGAGTGGTGGGGGTCGGTGCAACTGCAAATTTCTAAGGCATCTGAATGGGTTTGTGAATAAGAAAGGTTGAGAGGGATCTGGGCCAACTAGGACTAAGTTAGATTGGGATGTCTAGTCAGCGTAGACGAGTTGAACTGAAGCGTCAGTTTCCATGTTGTATTAATTTGATGGCTCTTTGCATGAACAATATCCTCCATTTTGTCTGGGGAAAGGTCAGCAAAGAATTCTCTGAAACTGTTTGAATAGGTGCACCAGTGACTGGCATATCACTGTATGCACTCCAGCAGATTTTAAAAAAGCACTGACAACGTCAGCAATTCCTTTTATCGCGTAACGAGTGAGGATGTTAAAGTAAATTGCAGATGATGATTTATGTCTCCCCAAAATTTGTGACTCTGGCACAATAGGTTAATGTCCATTTAACTGACAAAATGGGTTATTTTTACCTTGGCATTAAGCCCTGTTGAGTATAAATTGTCCTGCTGTATGACACAAGCCTGCTCCTGTTCTCCAGTGGCAAAAGTAGGACATACAGGTAATTCTTCTATAATGCCATGATTGCCTTCTTATGCAACACCACATTATACAAAATTCTCACTTTAGATATTGCACTTGAAGTGTTGGCAATGTAATTGTTACAGCCAACATACACTTTAAAAGTTTGCGCTTTAGAAACAGTGTCCCCAGTTAGTCTATGGTGTTACAGCAAATTTGCATTAACAAAATGCACGTTATAGCAGAAAAACCTGTATAAGAAATAGAAGACTTCAAAACCTGGTCTCACCTGACATTTTTAATGGGCTCTGGGTTCTTGTGGACTTGGGGGTAATCTAGCCCAATGCTTCATTTCAATCTTTAATTGGAACATGAATATATTTAGAACATAGCATGCTTTAAGTTTGGACAGGACACTGATACACATGATACACTGATACATATCTGAGGCCTCATTTAGTACACAAATGAGAATCAGGACCTACACATAAATGGCTTGAAAAATAGTAGCTGCCTCTCTCTAGCATTCAGATGGGGGAAGACAACATAACAGATTCAGGAGCATTGTCCTTCATCAAGCTCCAGGCGCCAGAAAAAGGACACACGAAGTAGGATCTGCCCCCTAATGCTGTTTGTTGCCATTCAAAATTTCATTACATTACATTGCTTATTGAAGCTTGAAGCCTGGAGGTAGATTGTTAGTGAAGCAGCACATCTCTAACAGGTGAAAAAGTATTGTTAATTCTGAGTCCATCATCATGGTGCTGCTAATCAGGTCACTCCTCTGTAAGTTTTGGCTTTTTTCTGTCTATCAAACAAGAAGCCAAATCTGATGTAGACAAACAGGAGCCTGGGAGAACACAGCAAGCCAGGCAGAATCAGGAGGTGGAGAAGTCAGTGTTTCAGATATTTTACCCTTCTTCAGGACTAAATGTGGGGTTAGGGGGAGCTACGGATAAACAGAAAGAGGAAACGTGGAGGGGGGAGAGTAGTGGAATGGTGACACTATCATTACCTCACCATTCTGCTATTCTCCCCATCCCTGTCCACCCTTTATGTGTGGCTCCCCCTACCCCCACATCTAGTCCTGAAAAAGGGTTAATATCCAAAACATTGAGTTCCTCCACCTCCTGATGCAGCCTGGCTTGCTGGATTCCTCCAGCCTCCTGTTCGTCTACTTTGGATTTGAGCATCAAAAGATTTTCTGTCTTAATCCAAATCTGATGCTTTTAAAGGACCCTGAAAGGTTAATGGCCATTTTCATAATGAGGAGGTTAGTGTCTGGAACAAAGGGGGAGGTAGAAATGTGTTTTCACATTGTTGTGACTGAAAAATGATACATGTGGGATAAATATTTCGGAACACCTCAACTCTAGGTGCTAGACTCAGTAATGCAGTACTTTGACCATGGGTAAAAAAATGAAATGAATAAGTTAACAGCACTCAGATTTGGTGGCTGCTGAGTAATTGCACATTTTGTTTCTAATCCCTATTTTAATGAGCATTTATGCATTAACATTTTAAGCTTTAACTTTGGTCTCTGTACTCTAAATTTTTTTATCGCCCCTTGAAGAAGAAAATGTTGCTTTATCCTCCAGAATAACTACCCAGTAATTAGCATGTTAAAGTATTTTATTTTACCAGCTGAGTGAGTGGAGAAAGGGATGGGGACAGAATGTGGGAAGTGGACATAAACCAAGTTGTAGGAAAAGGAAATCTACTGTTGATGAAAAAGGAAGATATGCCAGATCCATTGATTGTAAAAAATTGCATCCTCTGAACAGATGCAAGAGGGATGGAGAAACTGGGAGGATAGAATTGAGTCCTTACTGAGGAGTGTGAGGAGATGTAGCCAAGGTAGATGAAGGCGTAAGTGTGCTTATTGTCAACATTAGCCAATAACCCTTATCCAGAAATGGAAGTCCAGGGGAAAAGACTATAAAAATGCAGTTAAATTTGGAAATAAATATACCAGTGTGAGCTAGAATTTCATTTTCAATTATACAAGACAGGTTTTTTTTCACCAGATTGCATTATTTCCAAATTTTACTGGTTTTGGGTCAAGGAAGAGAAAGGAAGAATAGCAGATGAGAAGATGAAGAAGGAATGGAAGTTGAAAACAAAGTTGAGGTGTTTTGCAGTTTAGCATTATAGCAAGAAATAACAATAATTTTGGAAAAAGAGATGAGGGACAAAACTCTGAGTAGGACTTACAAAACATGCACATATTTCTCAGAGAAAAATTCACAGAAGGGGAAGCCCCAATTTTTATTTGAAAAATTAAGTTTTTTTTAAATTCACTCGTGCCAGCGTATATTACCCATCCCTAATTGCCATTACAGAGGTAGTGGTAGTCTGTCTTCTTGAACTGCTACAATCCATGTGTTATAGGTCAACTATAATGCTGTTAGGGAGATTGACCCAGTGACAGTGAAGGAACAGCAGAACATTTCTAAGTCAGGATGGTAAAGTGACTTGGTGGACAACTTAAAGGTGATGTTGTTCCCATGTACCTGCTGCCCTTATCCTTCTGGATGGAAGTAGTTATGGATTTGGAGTGTGCTGTCTGAGGACCTTTGGTGAATTTCTGCAGTGCATCTTGTAGATAGTACACACTACTGCTGTTGAGTGTTGATAGTGGAGGGAGTGGATGTTTGTGAATGTGGTGCCAATCAAGCAGGTGGGTTTGTGTTGGATGTTAAAAACAATGACTGCAGATGCTGGAGACCAGATTCTGGATTAGTGGTGCTGGAAGAGCACAGCAGTTCAGGCAGCATCCGAGGACAGGCAAAATCCGAGGACAGGCCTGTCCTCGGATTTTGCTTGTCCTCGGATGCTGCCTGAACTGCTGTGCTCTTCCAGCACCACTAATCCAGAATTGTGTTGGATGTTGTCAAGCTTCTTGAATTTAATTGGACCTGCACTCAGGGAAGTGGGGTGTATTCCATCACACTCCTGACATGTGCCTTGTAGACAGTGAACAGGTTTTGGAGAGTCAGTTATGGAATAAGATATTACACAGTATAAGACGGAGTTAAAAATGTGTTCAATGAAGTCATGAATAAAAGGAATGGTTACAAAGGGAAACAAAGCTAGAAATAGGTAAAGGATGAATACTGCATTTGAACTAGTGAACATGATGAATGCCTAAATAAATATTTGTACATCTAAGTACAGTGGCGGAGTGATTATATTACTCCACTATAATCCATTGTCTATGCAGAATGTGTAGAAATCCTACCATAGCAGTTTGAGGATGTAAATTCAGAATGAAAAATTTCAAAATGTAGAACTACCTTTACTAAAGACTAGCCACACTTACAAAAACCTAAATGCTTCATTAATGTCTTCTTGGTAAGAAAACTTGCTGACTTGCCCAGTCAGTCCTTCATTTGGCTCCAGTTACACATGAAGGTAATTATCTCTTTGTGAGCCATTTACTTCTGTGAGAAGTTCTATAAAAGAAATTCTCCGAACACCTTCTCAGGAAAACGGGAGATCGGAAATAAATGACAGCTTGTTAGTAACACTCCACAACCAAAGAATAAATGAAAATAAAAGCATCAGTTTACTTGAGGCAGGATTCATGTTTGAAAAGTAAAAATGCAAGGCTGAAAGACTAACTACAACTGCTGTTTCAAAGAGCCAATACAGTCATCATGGGCCAAATAACCTTGTTCTATGCTGAGTACTTTTGTGATTCCAAGATAAAACCAATAGTGTACAAAGAGCGTTAAAACCAAGGTTTCTGACATCATTCCACATTAGCCTAAGCAAATTGGATGCTCTTTGCTATTTTATAGCCAGAAAATGGTATAACTACAGTGCATTTGAATTGAGCGGTGGTACAATTGCTCAGCAACTGGTTAAAGTTCAGCAAGAGTCTACAGCTATCACAAGACCTTCTCTTGCATTTATTAATGTGGCTGTCACTAAATTTCAGCAGGAGCCTTTTCAGCTGCTAAATCAGAAGTGTTAAGTTGCAAAATCACATGAACTGAGTCCAAGGTGGAGAGGCTGCTGCCCTCCTTTATTTCTGCTGGTCAGGAAATTTTAGAAACCTTTTTACAGTACAGAGGTATGCTTAACAGCATTCTTAAATTTAAGAATGTTAATTCTCTGCTTTATTAATTTATTTTTTTTCTGTTGTTGGAACATTTTAACTTAGGCTGTCAGATGATTTGATAGTGAGTACAACTAGGTTTAACTTTACTGTATGATTCAAGAGAACTTCAGACGTTATACAGAGACTGCAGGAGAAACTCAACAGGTCTGCCAGCATATGTGGAGAGAGAAACAGAGTTAATGTTCAAGTCCAGTGTGACTCTACTTCGAGCTGCTAGGGCTAATGAATTCCTCCAGCATTCTTGGTATTTTGCCTTTATTTGAACTTAAGAACTTGTACAATGTCTTTACAAATAATGTTTTCACACAAAGTGTGTCGGCAATGTATGAGAAAGTTATCTATTAAGTTTGCAAAGAGACTTAATTATACAAATTAATTGCCCCCTTCCGTGGAGTAGACAGCCAATACATAGGCTAACTCACATCCTGCCTACTATTGCTGAAGTTTTCCGGGCACAAGACTTCAATTCCTGCAAAGTCCATCTTAGAAATATATTGATCTGGATATTGCTCATTCAAATATTCCATTCTTTACAGAAGATGATCTGGAAAGTATTCTGTCAAGATGAAGTACGATTAACCGCTTGATTATTTTATATAAA
The DNA here is from genome assembly GCF_004010195.1 of Chiloscyllium plagiosum. Classification (NCBI taxonomy): domain Eukaryota; kingdom Metazoa; phylum Chordata; class Chondrichthyes; order Orectolobiformes; family Hemiscylliidae; genus Chiloscyllium; species Chiloscyllium plagiosum. The sequence goes on along the minus strand of NC_057728.1, from coordinate 69,614,480 downwards.
AGTTTGAACGTACATTGTACCAAAACCACAATGAAAATATTCCATTTTCTGTTGTCTGCAATATAGAAATATAATGAGTTTGCTTCTCTTCATTTTGATTTAATTAATGTTTCAATAAATCAAGAACAGATACTGCTGAAGAAATTCAGTAGATCTGACAGCAACTGAGACAGAGGGTTAATAGACTGAACCTTGGATTTTTGGTTAAGATTTAGGGCGGCACGGTGGCTCAGTGGTTAGCACTGCTGCCTCACAGCGCCAGAGACCTGGGTTCAATTCCCACCTCGGGCGACTGTCTGTGTGGAATTTACACATTCTCCCCGTGTCTGCGTGGGTTTCCTCCGGGTGCTCCGGTTTCCTCCCACAGTCCAAAGATATGCAGGTCAGGGTGGATTGGCCATGCTAAATTGCCCGTAGTGTTAGGTGCATTAGTTAGGGGAATAGGTCTGGGTGGGTTGCTCTTCGGAGGGTTGGTGTGGACTTGTTGGGCCGAAGGGCCTGTTTCCACACTGTAGGTAATCTAATCTAATTTGTGTTAAGACTTTTGAAGATATTCTCACTGGGAGGCCCAGCAAGATTTGTTGCCCTATCTTACCAAATACTCCACTGCCTGCGCAGCCCCTATTGCATCTCTCAAGTCTAATTCTCTCCTTATCTTACCATGAACTGTTCCTGGAACAATTCACAACTCACCAAAAATACACCAAAAAACTAGCATCACTTACACCAGTGCCATCTTTAAAAGCTCATTACACACTCAGACAAGTACTGTCAGTATGGAGCTGCCCTGCATAGTTCCTGCTATTTGCCATGGACATGACAGACAGGAAATCGGTGATGAACTTTGCGGGTAGGAACCTGGAAACCTTGCTGACAAGTGTGATGCCAATGCAAGACTTTCTTCTCCCTCAGAACCAGCTGTGGAGGCCATTGCTACGCCAACCTCATCTGGGGTTACCACTCGGATTAACACAGTCTCAGCAATCTGTAGGAATGCTCAGCAATGTAGGAAGAAGATCAATGTTCTTCTTCCCTCCTTCAGCTTCGTTTCCACCATGTTCTCTATGATCGATCGCCCTAACTCTATCTCTGCTGTGGTGCTCACTTCCCACCCGGGCTCATGCTCTTCCATTTTCACTATTTCATTCAACATCTCCTTCATTTGTTTTCACCCTTCTAAACCACTGAGAGCAGAAAGCCAGCCTGTCCTCAGCACTGCCTAATCATTCACTCAGGGCACCTCGCCACATTCACCAAAAATAACATTTATGCCACTCACTTTCACCTTCAGTAATACCTGCCTACCTTTCATTTCAGAACGAAAACATTAGGGCAGAAAAAGTCAAATATGGTGGTACACTGCCTGATATTCAGCTCATGGTCCCTTCCATGGTGAGAATCCTGACTGACCAACCTGTGCAGCTGAATGACCATCTTCAAGCCCCTGGACTGCTATTGGAGGCAGTCCTTAACTTACTGTTTTGGGATACCTGAACAAAGGCCATCCTTTGACTTGACTAAGGCCTACTGGCAACAATGACAAGTTTCTTGGCTTTGTGTCTTTATAATATGGCGAGGCAAGATAGAACTAATATAGGCCTGGTAGCTATGGTAGAGGATGGAAGATGCAAGGCAGTGATGCTGTGAGCGTTCTGATCAGAGGGAAACTGAAAACTTAGGGTGGTGGAGTTCAAGATTTAGAGACATTTTTAAGGTGAGAGGAGAAAGATTTAAAAAGGACGAGGGTCAACTGCCAGAGAATGTGGTGGATGTATACAGTTACAAAATTTAAAAGACATTTGGATAAGTTCTTAATAGGAAATGTTTAGAGGAATATAGGCTAAACAATGAGATTAGTTTCGCAACTTGGTCAGCATGGACCAGTTGCACCAAAGGGTCTGTATTCATGCTGTATGACTCTATTTCAGAGTGAGCGAGCCATGTGACAATGAATGAAAAACACAGAAATGCAACTAAGTGCCAGTCCATGAGCTGAGTGCATGTCACCAAGTGCACAATGCTCTTGTTACAGCATTACAATGATTTTCAGCGGTGGAGCCTGAAGTACAGCATTGAAGTGCAGGAGTGTAGATGGATGTGTACGTCATGAGGGTTCTTAGAGATTGGTACATGTCAGATGCCAATGATTGTTGATGGAGAACCTTCATGAATTCTGCAGTCAGGACCTGTCGAGTATGCAGTGAGATGTTGGTGCTAGTTATCCAATATTGAGGCTGGTCGCAGTCAGCAGCAAACTGAAGATTAACTTCAAAGCTGACAGTTCTTGATGTCTGGCTTGTTTAGCATGTTTAGTAAGATGGGAAAAATGTGATGAATATTAATATTTTGGATTGTGCCATTAATGAGGCAGTTAACATGCTATAATCCCTCTTAATTGGCAACTCATTACTGTCTAGTAAGAAACTTTTTGAGATTGGCCTTGTCCAATGTTACAATTACATTACCATTGCCTGCATCACCCAGACTCCTGTAAGATTCCGCCAGTGTTTCCAATCCAACATGACTTCTTCTGAACTTAAGTTCTTTTTAAATCTCTTCTGTCTTCACAGATGCTGCAAGACTTACTGTTTCTCTAGCATTTTTTGTCGTTATCTCAAATTTCCAGCATCCAAAGTATTTTGCTTTCGTTTCATTCTAATGTTGATGATACAATAGGAAACATATTTTTTAACTTTGCACCATTTACTAATGCATCATTTATTTTGAATTTGCGCTGATTGTTCCAACTTTCGAGTAGGTTTTATTACAGTGAAAATAAATAGATTCCAGTTTTGGTCAGAGTTAATTGATGGACCAAGTTCCATTCACATGAGGATTTAGTTTCAAACTTAACTGAATAAGTATGCTAAAAATTTAATACGTTTGAAACTGATGCGCATGAAACATGTAAAACTGCCCTGTCATTCATACTCAAACTGAGAGCTCCCTGGGGATGCAGACCCTTGCAGAAAAATCTCCAACACAATCCAACTGTGTAATAGGTAGCTTTGTGTCTGGAGAATCAGGAGGCCAGGTGTCGACGCAGCTTGACAACTCCCAGCTAAGCTATTCAAAGCTGGCTGCTCTAGACTTCCTGTAGCTAACTACGAGGGCACAGCTCACCTACTTTGTCTGAGGACTGAGAGCTATATAGAGTGCTCTCCTATTATATCAGTGTGGTGGGAAAGGAATGGGAGGAGAGTGCTCTGGGCCCCATCAAGCTGCCAATCAAAGTCACAACTTCAGTAGAACACCTGTTCATTATGGACATCTGGACTTCCATAGATCTGACAGAGTTAAGCCCCTGGCCGTATAAATGAAGTAGAATTACACCTGGTCTTCGAGGTGTAATAGTGGAGCAATTTGTTTCACAATGGCATTGAATACTAAAGATTCTACACAACAATACTACTTTTGTTTACTGTTGCACCACCGGAACTCCCATGGTCCTGTGGTTCATCATTCCCACACCTGTGGGAGAAACATTTATGGGAAACGAATAGCAATTTAAAAACTCTTCTGTACATGTTCCACCCACCAGCCTCAAAAATGGTAGAGCAGATGGTGGAAACCTCAGTCTGGACAGCATTTTGAGCTGAAAAATGTGTTGCTGGAAAAGCGCAGCAGGTCAGGCAGCATCCAAGGAGCAGGAGAATTGACATTTCGGGCATAAGAAGGGCCCGAAACGTCGATTCTTCTGCTCCTTGGATGCTGCCTGACCTGCTGCGCTTTTCCAGCAACACATTTTTCAGCTCTGATCTCCAGCATCTGCAGTCCTCACTTTCTCCCAGCAGCATTTTGATCCAAACACAAAGGTGCATAAGCTGCTAACAAACTTCTGTTCAAGAGCGTGGGATTCCTTGAAGGTAACTATGTGCTCAAAGACCTTATTGTCTTTGTAATTAAAGCTTTTGTATAGTGTGTATGCCTGTTATTGGTGAAAAAGAATATGGGGTACTGATGAATGCCACAGGATACACTTGCTGGAAGATGAGGCCTTCATTCTAAGAGCCATGGATTCCTCTTGTGGGTCAGTCCGTAACTAGAGATCATTGTTTCAAAATTAAGGGTCACCTTTTTTAGAGCAGAGATTATCAGAACATTTTTCTTTCAGAGGATTGTGCCTCAGGAGACACTGGAAGCAGAGGCGTCACTGAATATTTTTAAGGCTGAGGCAGATAGATTAATGTTAGGCAAGGGGTTATGGAGGTTGGATGAGAATTGTGGAATCTGAAAGATAAGCATATCAGCCATAATAATAGTGGAGCAGGTTTGAGGGGCTGATTGGTCTTTTTTCCTCCTATTTCATATGTCCACACGTAAATGGAAGCCAAAAGCTTGGTGGCTTCATACCCAAGATGTTCTCAAGGAATCTTCAGACCAGTGATGAAGGAGATATTGGGCTGATACAGGAGTAAGAAATAACAGCATCTATCTTTTGGGAAATAACAAAATATTAATTCATATCAGCCAGAAATGAGGATGTACTAATTTCAATATTCAGTGGAAAATAACGTCAGAAAAAAAAAGGATCAGTGTTACTTGAGCTTTTATCTTTGTTGGAAAATGTTAGAATGACAGAAATAAATGTATTTTATTTGAATGCTTGCAGCATTCATGACATTGATGAGTTGATAGCACAAATAGAAATAAATTAACATGATATGTCAACCAACACAGAGATGTGGTTACAAGATGACCAAGGCTGGGAACTGATTATCAAAGTAGTATCAAGTGATCCTGCTTTAGAGGATCAAAATGTAGAATATTTTTGGATAGAGATGGGAAACAGCAAAGGAAAGATGTTCACAGGTGGGAGCAGTTTTTAGGGCCCTAAAATTAGCCTCACTTTGTAAATCAAGAAATATTGGGGCTTGTGAGAGATATAGTAAGAATTATGAAGTGATTTTAATTTTTATAAATTTTGGTGAAGCAAATTAGTAAAGGTAACCTGGAAGATAAGTTCAGAGAGTGTATTCAGAACAGTTTCTTGGATTAGTGCATTCTGGAACCTATAGGAATAGGCTGTATTAGATTAATAGTGTGTAATGAAATAGGATTAATTAATTACCTCAAAGTAAAGGATCCTTATATCATGGTAGACCTTCACATTCTGTTTGAAATTCAAAAGTGTGGATCTAAATCTAGTTTCAAACTAATGTCTTAATAACTGTGAGGGTGTGAAGACAGCATTGGCTAAAGTAGAATGCAAAAATAAGTGGAAATATATTATGACAGAGGAGCAGTGGCAGACATTTAAGGAGATATTTCTTAACTCTCAATAGACATCTATTCTGTTCAGAAAGAAAAAGTCTGTGAGAAGGATATACAATCTGTGGCTAACTAAGGAAGCTAAGAATCATTTCAAAGTGAAATAAAATCATACCGTGCTATAAAGATAAGTGGTTAGCCAGAAAAGCCATTTTTTTGAGCAACCAGCAAAGGGTGGCTTGAAGAAAAGGAAAATTAACATATAAGGGAAAACTATTGGCCATTTAAAAACAGACAATAAAGGATTCTGCAAGTATATAAAAAGAAAAAGGGACTATTGTTCCCTTAGAAGGTGAGGAAATAATGGGAAACAAGGAAATGGTAGGGATTTTAAACAGGTATTTTGTATCTGTTGTCATAGTAAAATATTAGGAGATAATCAACATGCCAAAAGCGAAGGAAAAATCCAAACAATCACAATCACTAAAGGAACAATAATGGGAAAACCTGACAAAAGACTGAAAAGTTTCCTGGACAGTTTGGCCTGCATCCCGGCATCTCAAAAGTAACCTAAGAAGGGAAAGTGGATACCTTGACTGTAATTCTTGAAGTGTCAGCAGGTTAAAACCATAACTGTAACAGTTCTATTTAAGAAGGGGAAGAGCCAGAAATTAAGGGACTGCAGACTAGTTAACATAACATCTGTCCATTAGAAATGGAGTCGTAACAGGACATATATAAAATGGCATCCCATGCTGCATTTGTAAAAGCAATGTGTATCACCTTAAAAACTCATGGTATTGACTCCCCATGGATTCCTCAACAGCTTTTCCCTACATGTGATCATTACCAACTGGAAGGACAAGAAAAAATGTTTATGCAATCAGCACCAACTGTAAGTCATACGTAATCCTGACTTGGAAATAAATCAACATAATTTCTATGTTATCGGGTCAAAGTCTTGCAACTCCCTTCCTGCCATTGTGCGTAAATCTACAGCCCATGGACAGCAACTGTTCAGGAAGGCAATTCATAGCTACCTTTTCAAAGCCAGTTGGGGACGATCCAAAACAAATGCTGTCCTAGCCAGCGGCACCTACATCCCATGAATACAGTTTTAAAAAGTACTATCAAGCAGAGGCGACATATGAGAGGAAAATTACATTTGACACAGTTTTTGGAGTTCTTTGAAGATGTAACAAATGGCTGAATAGGGTGGAACTAGTAGGTGTAATATGTTTGGATTTCAAAATTGTATTTGATAAGATGTCACATCGAAACATAGACACATAGAATATAGAAGCAGCAGTAGGCCATTTAGCCCTTCAAGTCTGCTGTACCATTTAATATGATCATGTTTGATTATCCAATTCAGTACTCTGCTGTCCCTTCTCTTCACCTCCTTTAGTCCATTTAGTTCTAAGAATTATACCTGCATTGTTCTTGAAAGTATTCATTGTATTGGCATAAACAGTTTCCTTTGGCAACGATTTCCGCAGGCTCACTACTCTCTGGGTGAAGAAATTTCACCTTATCTTTTTCCTAAAAGCCTACCCCATATCTTTAGATAATGACTTCCAGTCTGAACTCCCCAGTCATTGCAAATATTCTTCCTGCATTTACGCTGTCCAATCCTACTAGAATTTTATATATTTCTATGAGATCTCTCCTCATCAGTCTGGCTATCCCAGGAATTAGTCTGCTAAACCTTCTTTGCATTCCCTCATTCTTCCTGAGATAAGGAGACCAACTGGACATAATACTCCTGATGTGGTCTTACCAATGCCCTATATAATTGCCGCAAGACATCCCTACTCTTGTACCCAAATCCTCTTGCTATGAATGCCAACATATTATTGTTTTCTTCACTGCTGCTGTATCTGCATGTTTGCTCTCAGTGTTTTTGTAAACAAGTCACCTGGGTCTTGTAGCGCCTCCCCCTTTTCCAAGCTATCACCACTCAAATAACAATCTGCTTGCCTGCTTTTGCTACTGCAGTGGATAACCTCACCTTTATCCATATAATACTTCATCTGCCATGCATTTGCCCAAACACTTAACTGAGCCAAATTATGCTTTTCTGCATGCTCCTCATAGCATACGCTCCCACCCAGCTTTGTGTCAGCTGCAAACTAAAAAATATGATATATCATATTCATCTAAATCATTAATATATTGTGAACTGCTGAGGCCCAAGCACCAATCCCTGCAGTACCCCACCAATCACCACCTGCCACTCAGAGAAAGATCCATTTATTCCTCTTCTCACATAAAGGGTTACTGTGGAATTTAAGAACACACAGCATTAAGTGTGATATATCAGTGTGGTTAGAGGATTGACTAACTAACAGGAAACAAAAAAAGGTGGATTAAAATTGGTCATTTTTAACTTGGCATAGTGGAGTGCCAGAGGAATTAGTGTTAAGCCTCAACTATTTATGGTTTATATTAATGACTTAATGAAGGGACTGACTATCATGTTCACATTTACTGATGATATAAAGATGGGTGGAAAAGCAAGTTGTGAGGAGGATATAACAAGTCTGCAAAGTGACAAAGATAAGTGGATTTGGTTGATATACTGTGGGAAATTGATAGGAATAATATAAAATCAAGGATATTATTTAAATTAAGAGAAGCCGTAGAATTCTACGGTATAGAGATTTGGGTGTCCTTATAGATGAATCACAAAAATGTTAGCATGCAGATACAGCAAGTAATTAGGAAGGCAAATGGAGCCTCGGCCTTTAATGCAAAAGGATTGATGTATTGCTGTAACTACATATGGTATTGATTGGACCACATAGAGGATTGCATACTATTTTGGTTTCTAACTGTTGTGGACAAAAAGGGAATGAGGGTGAATTTTAAACTATGATTGCTTGCCTCCCTTTAAGCCATGACAGTGAGGTGTTTTTTTTATTTTTCTTTTGTCTTTTTACTCCCATCCATTACAGAGATAATCCGAAAGGTGTTCCCAAACCCTTTTTTTTTAAAGTTTCTCTCTTTGAAAGAAACCCACAGTAAAACCCTTTAATATGAAATCAACGACAGGCTTTATTAATAAAACATTCAAAATGCAAAATATTTCTTCACTACTTTTCATTCATACTCAGTCTTATAATGTAGAAATAAAAGAAAGGGAAGCTATGGACTAGATGACCACACATGTAGGAAGTGTTGTCAGCTGCACAAGTGTAAGTTCTAGGTTTCAAATCTTGAGCAGTGCCTAGAGTGACTGTGACACACTCACAAGGCTAAGAGTTACCACATTAACATACTCAGAGAGGTGGCCACACCACAGTTGGTTAGGAAAAGCTGCCGTGGAAATTTGAAAGGTAAAACATGTTGACTAACTCACTGAAGTTTTTTGAAAAGGTAACAGAAAGAGTTGATGAGGGAAACACTTCATTGAATGCCACACAACAAATTTAAGAAAATGTGTAACTTGTGAAATGAAACAGACTGCAATAGCATATATGCAAAATTGTCTTCGTGAAGGAAACATAAAGCTTTGGTCAATGTATATTTTTCAAGCTGGAAGAAAGTTTATATTGGCATTCCCCAATGGTTGGTATTCAGATCGTTGTTTTTCCTGATAATACATTGGTGATCTCGACCTTGGTGTGCAGGGGTGAGTTTCACAGTTTGTAGATGATATGAAAATTGAAAACATTGTAAGCTGTAAGGAGAATAGCATGGAACTCCAAAAGGACAGTGGCAAATTAATGATAGACAGATGACAGATGATAGATGAAGTTCAATGCAGAGGAAAAACATGGACAGAGAGTACAATTTGAAGTGCAGTGCAGGAGAAGAATTACCTGAGTACATATGTGCAAAGATCATTGAAGGTGACAGGACATGTGGAACATACAATAAATAAAACAGACAGTATGCTCGGCTTTATTAATAGGGACAGAGTACAAAAAGGAACATGACAAGTGGAGTGGGCCATTCAATGTGTTGACCTTGCACTGCCATTCAAAATGATCATGGCGGATTGAAGACTTTGATGCCTTGTACCCATCCCATCCCGATTCCCAGTGGTATAAAGGGTCATCAGAAATCTCTACCTTAAACATACTCAAAGGCTAAGCTCCACAGTCCTCCATGGTAGAGATTTACAAAGGTTCCTGTGTATCCTCTCTCAGACCTAAATAGTATCCCTCTTATTTTTAAATTGTGCTCCCTGGTTTTAGACACTCTAAATAAAGGAAACATCTTGCCTGCATTTACCCTCTCTATTCCTTTAAGTATTTTGTCAGTGTAATGAGACCACTCCAATTGTTTCTGTAGTTCAGTGGAACCATAAATAGAACATGAGGTATTTGGAAGATAAACTACAACAGGGAATACCTGCTTGTATAATGCTGTCAACTCCACTGTTGGGTTCAGGGACCTGCTGTCTTACAGGGGCAACACACGTCCAACTACATACATAACACCACCTCTTCCCCCCCAACTTTATTTCCATACTCCCCTTACCAATTTATGTATACAATCATAGTTATAAATATTATATGTCTACCCTGGCTGACAGTTGTAAACAGAAGTGTCAGGGGTCCTGTTCTGTCTGAGAGCTGGCTCTGAGGACGCTGGACCAATGTCAAGTACTTGCATGTGTAAATAAAGAGTGGCTTGATGATGGGATACCGCCCTTAGTGGAGTTATTTCATTGGCAATGAGAGCGAAAAAAAATGTTCCTGAAAAATTTCTCTCTCAGCAGTTGTCTTTGGGAATAAGCATATCTAGCATCATGCCATTATTTCTGAAGCTTGACTCGTTCGATCCTGCCGTCGAGGACTGAGCCCAGAATTTGGAACGATTACTTTTTTTTAACTGGGCAAATGACGTTGAGGCAGATGAAAAACAATAAGTAATTCTCCTAGCATCTTGTGGACCTGCAGCTTTTTCAGTTATTAAGAGGCATCTGATACGAAATCTTTTCAAAAATTAGTGAAGGAATATTATGACCCCAAGATTCCTCTAATTCTGAGACACTGTTGGTTTTACTCGAAAGTTTGATAACCACAGGGATCCATGTCAGGATTTTTGATGACATTAAGATGACTGGTAAAAGCATGTGATTTTGGTTTAACCCTTCATGAGATGCTGAGAGACTGTTTGTTATATGCGATTAATGATGTGACCATTCAAAAATGCCTACTTGCTGAAGCCCAACTGGACTTCAAACAGGCACTGCAGCTAACTTTGTCATGAGAAAATGCGGCAAGTTGAGCATATGAGTTACAGGGTATGCTGATGGATGTGGACACCCTCGCCAGGCCGACCCAGCTTGGGGGTTGCCACTTGCATAAACTCACTCAGGACATGCTAAGTGAGTATTTCGCATCAGTGTTTACTGTGGAGAAGGACATGGAAGATATAGTATGTGGGGAAATAGATGGTGACATCTAGGGAACTATAGACCAGTAAACCTGACATCAATGGTGGGCAAGTATTTGGAGGGAATCCTGAGAGACAGGATTTAAATGTATTTGGAAAGGCAAGGACTGATTAGGGATAGTCAGCATGGCTTTGTGCATGGGAAATCATGTCTCACAAACTTGATTGAGTTTTTTGAGGAAGTAACAAAGAGGATTGATGAGGGCAGAGCGGTGGATGTGATCTATATGAACTTCAGTAAGGTGTTTGACAAAGATCCCCATGGGAGACTGGTTAACAAGGTTAGATTTCATGGAATACAGGGAGAACTAGCCATCTCGATACAGAACTGGCTCAAAGGTAGAAGACAGAGAATGATGTCGGTGGGTTGCTTTTTAGACTGGAGGCCTGTGACCAGTAAAGTGCCACAGAGTTAAGTGCTGGGTCCACTATTTTTTGTCATTTATACAAATGATTTAGATGTGAACATAGGAGATATAGTTAGTAAGTTTGCAGATGACACTAAAATTAGAGGTGTAGTGGACAGCGAAAAAGGTTCTCTCCAGAGTACATCGGGATCTTGATCAGATGGGCCAATGGGCTGAGGAGTGTCAGATGGAGTTTAATTTAGACAAATGTGAGGTACTGCATTTTGGGAAAGCAAATCAGAGCAGGACTTATACATTTAATGGTAAGGTCCTAGAGAGTGTTGCTGAACAAAGAGACCTTGGAGTGCAGGTTCATAGCTGCTTGATAGTAGAGTTGCAGATAGATGGGATAGTGAAGGATGTGTTTGGTATGCTTTCCTTTATTGGTCGGAGTAGATTAGATTACTTACAGTGTGGAAACAGGCCCTTTGGCCCAACAAGTCCACACTGCCCCGCCGAAGCGCAACCCACCTATACCCCTACATTTACCCCTTACCTAACACTACGGGCAATTTAGCATGGTCAATTCACCTAACCTGCACATCTTTGGAGTATTGAATGTAGGAATTGAGAGGTCGTGTTGCGGCTGTAGAGGACATTGGTTTAGCCTTTCTTTGAATATTGCATGAAATTCTGATCTTCCTATTGGAAGGATGTTGTGAATCTTGAAAGGGTTCAGAGTAGATTTACAAGGATGTTGCCAGGGTTGGAGGATTTGAGCTACAGGGAGAGGCTGAACAGGCTGGGGCTGTTTTCCCTGGAGCATCGGAGGCTGAGGGGTGACCTTATAGAGGTTAACAAAATTATGAGGGGCATGGATAGGATAAATAGATAAGGTATTTTCCCTGGGGTGGGGGAGTCCAGAACAAGAGGGCATAGTTTTAGGTTGAGAGGTGAAAAATATAAAAGGGACCTAAGGGGCAACTTTTTCACGTCGAGGGTGGTGTGTGTATGGAATGAGCTGCCAGAGGAAGTGGTGGAGGCTGGTACAATTGTAACATTTGAAAGGCATCTAGATGGCTATTGTGTAGGAAAGATTTAGAAGGATATGAGCAAAGTGCTGGCAAATGGAAGTAGATTAAGTTAGGATATCTACTGAACAAGTTGGACCAAAGGGTCTGTTTCTGTCGTGTACATCTCTATGACTCCATGATATACCCCAAACAGAGGGACTCTAGGTCAGCCCACAGCAAAACTCCAAAACAAAACAAAGCCTTGGCCAAACAGTTAACATTTTCTTTCAGTAGTTGCTGCTGGTAAGCGGACTCAAGACAGCAAAAAAGTCTTATTAGGCCTGAATCGAGTAAGAAATCTCATCAGCTGATGTCCAGGAGAGTGCACACCATAGAAAGCCCTTCTACATCTGGCTTTGAACAGTTAAATTGCTTAGCTATGTCCAAATAAGAGCCAATCAAAATTAACATCTGTTTAAATAGTCGGCTGGTTCTGATCGAGGTTGATACTGATACTGTTGTATCAATGTTTGCAGAACCAGTCTTTCACAAAATTTACTCTGAATTCCTAACTTAAGTTTACGTAAGAACTTGACTGGACTGAGACCCTCTACCAGATTAAGGACTGAGACCCTTTACAGATTAAAGATACAACTTCAGTTCCACTATCATTTGAAAAGCAGCCGGTTCATTTATCACTGATTGCAATAAAAAGCTCAGGCCAAATATTGATGGGGTGAGATTGGTCGATAAAGATTTATCTTGACTGGCTCAACATTTTTCAATTAGAAAAGGGCTGTCTGAATGAAATCCTAAATAAATATCTGGATGTTTTTGAGGAAGGTCTAGTCACTATCAAAGGAGCTGAGGCCACTTTACATGTTTACCCAGAAGCAATCCCACAATTCCGCGAGGCCTGCCAGTCTCATTTACCTTCCATGCAAAAGTGGAGGCAGAAATCTCGAGGCTGGAAAGTGAAGGAATTATCAAACCAGTCTGGTTTACAGAATGGGCAGCACTCGTCCTACCGATTGATGAGCTGATTCACTTTTGTGGAAAGGTTGCAGCTGGATAAATACCCAATCCCTCGCATAGATGACTTAAACACAAAGCTGATTTTGGTTGGTGGCGGGGGGGGGGTGCGGTTTTGTCCTTCATGAAGCTGGATATGAGTCATGCATATCTGCGGTTGCAGTTAGATGAGGATCCTCAGAAGTATGCCAGAATTAATACTCATAACTGTTTGTACTAACATGCCAGGTGGAATATTTTCAAACTTCGTCAATTTTCATCAGACGATGGAGAACATTTTACAAGTTCTGCCCCAGGTCACCATTTATCTCGGTGACATGCTAATAGCAGGGAAGACCAGTAAAGAGGACTTGGAGAACTGTTTCTCCAAAATCTGTGTTCTTGCACTACAGAGATTGAGCTACACCCGTAGGAAGATAAAGTGAGGCTGTACTGGATGCTGGTTAGGACAGTTTTGGAATATCGCATGCAATTCTGGTCTCCTTCCTATCGAAAGGATGTTGTGAAATTTGAAAGGGTTCAGAAAAGATTTACAAGGATGTTGCCAGGGTTGGAGGATTTGAGCTATAGAGAGACGTTGAATAGGCTGGGGCTGTTTTCCCTGGAGTGTCAAAGGCTGAGGGGTGACCTTATAGAGGCTTACAAAATCATGAGGGACATGGATAGGGTAAATAGATGAAGTTTTTTTCCTGGGGTGGGGTAGTCCAGAACTAGAAGGCATAGGTTTAGGGTGAGAGAGGCAAGATATAAAAGGGACCTAAGGGGTAGCTTTTTCATGCAGAGGGTGGTACATATGGAATGAACTGCCAGAGGAAGTGGTGGAGGCTGGTACAATTGCAACATTTAAAAGGCTTCGGATGGGTATATGAACAGGAAGGTTTAAAGAGATATGGGTCAAGTGCTGGCAAATGGGACTGTATTAGGTTGGGATATCTGGTCGACATGGACTAGTTGGACCAAAGGGTCTGATTCCATGCTGTAAATCTCTATGACTCTAAGTGAGGATGATCAAAGGTGCCCCGACTCCCACATCTGTTCCGGAGCTTCGGTCTTTTCTGGGAGTAGTGAATTATTATGGAAAGTTCATATGTAACCTGGCCACTATCCTGGCATCTTTATATTTGCTATTGAAGAAGGGCCAGCCTTGGAAATTATCTAAAAGCCAAGACATAGCCTTCAGAAAAGTAAGGAAGCGGCTGTCATCATTTAAGGTTTTGGCACACTTTAATCTATAGCAAGATCTGGTGCTGGCATGTGATGCCTCCCCGTATGGTGTCAGGGTAGTGTTGGCTGATGGATGTACCAATGGAGAGCAATGCCCAATAACATATGCTTCCTGAACTTGAGTTGAAGCAGCGCACAAATGTGCCCAGATAGAGAAAAAATGGTTTGGTGCTCATTTTTAGTGTGAGAAAGTTTAGTTTGGGAAACTTGGTCAGCATTGATGAGTTGGACAGAAGGGTCTGTGAGCGTGCTATTTGACTCCCTGACTTTGAGTGCTGACCCTCCTTGTCAGCAAGTTTGATTAAAAAGTCAAAGATTTTTTGTATCTCTCTCCCTAGATGCTCCCAGACCTGTTTTATTTCAGATTTCTTGATTCCATAATTGTTTTTGCTTGAGAATTCAGGTCCAGTTTTCCTAATTCTCTTCAGAGGATAAACCTGCTATCGTGAGAATAAATCCAATGAACCTTTTTTTGCACTCCCTCTACAGCAATAATAACTGGAGGATTAATGTTCTGAATGGTTAATCATTTGTTAGAGATTAATGATAGATTTATTACATATAGGTGCAAATATTGCACTTTATAACACACAATAAAAAAGTTACTTAAATTACATTGGAATGTTTTGAGGCCTTTCACCAGGTGAAAACAGAACTGCGACATCCTAAAAATGTTGGGCAATATTTCGTGTTGTGTTCTGGTCGCAGTAAACCTTCTCTTGGCTGGCTGCTGGGTAACCGGAGCACACCCCAATTTCTGTCGAATGATTTAGACAAGAGATGTGCAATTTGAGGTGCCGTGAGATTTATATTACTTCAGTAGTCAAGAACTGTTAAAAGTTGAGCTATCCAGTTCTAGAATGTGGTCAAGCCAAAGAGTTATCCATAGGTAAATAAAGTCTATGCTTATTTTTATGATTTTTGTCAGGGTGGAATATAACATTCATCCATCTGAGAGCAGGTGTCCAGAGCCAGTTGGTCTGCTAATAGTTAACAGCTACCTCCAAGTGATGTACTGTGCTTGAATTATATTAAGATTTCAGTTTTAAAATAAAATTTGTGGATTCCATTGCTGCGCATTTGTGTAATGTGTGGTCCCTTTAAAGAATTGAGCATTATCTCTTGTGAAGTTTAAATTACATTTTCAGAATGTAACCCTCTACTGGGAATGAATGTTCACTCAACAGCAATTTGGTTCATGTTATTTTGATAAACTATCTATCAATTCCCAGTGCAGTCACACATTCTTAAGCTGTAATTTAAATATAATTCAGAACAGTGCCACACACAGTGTGAACAAAATCCCACAGCATGCAAGTTAAAAAGTATGTATTATCAGCTATACGTTATAGTATAGGCATGTGAGCGTTTAGTTTCCTAATAAGAATTGCTGAACTACTTAAAGTATGAGGTTATCATTGTGTCTACTAATCAAATTGATATTCCTTATTTTGGCTAAAAAATGTGAATGTGATTGTTCCAGTGATGAAAGCCTACTGAGGCAAGCAGAAATTTAAGAAGGAACATGTGAGAGGAATCAATCCATCGTTAATTGATGTAACAAAATGTTATCTGAAGTTAAGCAAGATGGGAGGAGAAGCAGCTACCAAATTGTAAAATATAGAAAAAGAGAACAACCAATGCAGGAATTCTCAGCGAATGTGGTGCTCATGTATGTTATAGAGTAATGTCCTGAGCATGGCACCATGTGTCAACAAACTGCCCAGGGGACACAGCAATTCTGGGATTGTAGTATATTGACCAATGATGGAAATACACGGGCAATTCAGTAATTAGATTAGATTACTTACATAGATTAGATTACTTACAGTGTGGAAACAGGCCCTTCGGCCCAACAAGTCCACACCGCCCCGCCGAAGCGCAACCCACCCATACCCCTACATTTATCCCTTACCTAACACTACCGACAATTTAGCATGGCCAATTCACCTGACCTGCACATCTTTGGACTGTGGGAGGAAACCGGAGCACCTGGAGGAAACTCACGCAGACACGGGGAGAACGTGCAAACTCCACACAGTCAGTCGCCTGAGGCGGGAATTGAACCCAGGTCTCTGGCGCTGTGAGGCAACAGTGCTAACCACTGTGCCAACGTGCCGCCCAGCAATGTGGGTTAAACGTGGTGTTTGCCTCCCTGATGCCAGGATAAAGGAGATTATGGAAAGGAATACCGACTTTTAGAGTCATAGAGTCATACAGCATGGAAACAGACCCTTCATTTCAATTCTCAGAATCACAGAAACCCCACACTGGAGAACATCCCACCATGACCCATTCCGTCCTACCCTATCCCTATAACCTAGCATTTCTAATGGCTAATCCACTTAGTCTACACATCCCTCGACCCTATAGGCAATTTACCGTTGTCAATCCACCTAATCTGCACATCTTTGGACTGTGGGAGAAAACCAGAGCACCCGGAGGAAACCCATGCAGACACGGGGAGAATGTGCAAACTCCACACAGACAGTCGCCCAAGGCTGGAATCAAACCCTGTCCGTGGTGTTGTGAGGAAGCAGTGTAACCATGGTGCTAACAACTGAGCCACCATGTTATCCACTGGTCTATGCCGACAAAGTTTCCCAAACTAAACTAATTCCATTTGCCTGCAGTTGGTCCACATCCATCTAAACCTTTCCTATTCATATACCTGTTCAAATGTCTTATAAATGTTGTAATTGTGTCTGCATTTACTACTTACCCTGACAGTTCATTCCACATATGAATCACCCTCTGTTTGAAAAAATGTTGCCCTCAGGTCCCTTCTAATATTTCTCCTCTCATCTGCCCAGATATTGTGATTTATATTGAAACCAGTAGTAAAGAAACCATTGAGGTCCTACATTCGAAGAATTTTGGAAGCTATGGAGAAGTATCTCAAACAGGCAGGGAGGAAGTGATAAGGTAAGGGAACCATGGTTTACTACAGAAATTGCATCTCTTGTTAAGCAGAAGAAGGAGGCTTGTGTGTTGATGAGGCAAGATGGTTCAGATGAGGCGATGCAGATCAGTTAGGAAGGATTTAAAGAGAGAGTTAAGAAGAGCAAAAAGAGGACTTGAGCAGTCTTTAGCAAACAGAATAAAGGAGAACCCTAAAGCTTTCTATAGGTATGTGAGGGATAAGAGGATGACTCGGATAGGAATAGGGCCAGTCAAAGGCAGAAGTGGGAAGTTGAGTGTGGACCCTGTGGAGATCGGAGAAGTGCTAAATGAACATTTCTCATCGGTGTTCACTCAGGAAAAGGAGAATATTGTTGAGGAGAAGAATGTGGTACAAGATATTAGACTAGAAAGGTTCAAGGTTAGTTATGCACAGGTGTTATCAATTCTAGAAGAAGTGAAAGTAGACAAGTCCCCTGGGCCGGATGCGATTTATCAGAGGATTCTCTGGGAAGCTAGGGAGGAGATAGCAGAGCCTTTGGCTTTGATATTCGAGTCGTCATTGTCTACAGGTTTAGTAGCAGATGACTGGAGGATTGCAAATGTTGTGTTCTTGTTCAAGAAGGGCAGTAGAGATGACCCAGGTAATTATAGAACAGTGAGCCTTACTCCTGTTGTAGGAAAGGTTTTGGAAAGGATTATAAGAGATAAGATTTATAATGATCTAGCAAGCAACAATTTGATTTCAGATAGTCAACATGGTTTCGTTAAGGGCAGGTCGTGTCTCACAAACCTCATTGAGTTTTTTGAGAAGGTGGCCAAGCATGTAGATGAGGGTAGGGCAGTTGACGTGGTATAAATGGACTTCAGTAAAGCCTTTGATAATGTTCCACATGGCAGGCTGTTGGAGAAAATGCAGAGGCATGGAATTGAGGGTGATTTAGCAGTTTGAATTAGAAACTGGCTTTCTGAAAGAAGGCAGCGAGTGGTGGTTGATGGCGTCCGGTTACTAGTGGTGTGCCACAAGGATCTGTTTTGGGACCACTGCTGTTTGTCATTTTTATAAATGACTTAGATGCAGGCATAAGTGGATGGATTAGTAAATTTGCAGATGACACTAAAGTCGGTGGAGTAGTAGATAGTTTGAAAGAATGTTACAGGTTGCAGGGGGACTTGTATAAACTGCAGAATTGGGCTGAAAGGTGGCAAATGGAGTTCAATGCAGATAAATGTGAGGTGATGCACTTTGGGCCACACTTGGAATATTGTGTACAGTTCTAGTCCCCATATTTCAGGAAGGATGTGGAAGCATTGGAAAAGGTGCAGAGGAGATTTAGCAGGTCTGGAGGGAAGGTCTTATGAGGAAAGGCTGAGAGACCCATTCTCATTGGAAAGAAGAAGGCTAAAAGGGGATTTGATAGAGACATACAAGATGATCAGAGGATTAGATAGGGTAGACAGTGAAAGTCTTTTTCCTAGGCTGATGACGTCAGCTTGTACGAGGGGGAATAGCTACAAATTGAGGGGTGATAGATTTAAGACAGAGTCAGAGGCAGGTTCTTTACGCAGAGAGTGGTAAGGGCGTGGCATGCCCTACCTGCTAACATAGTCAACTCAGCCACATTAGGGAGATTTTAAAAATCCTTGGATAAGCACATGGATGATTTTGGGATAGTGTAGGGGGACGAGCTGAGAATAGATAGCAGCCTCTGCATTACTCCTAATGTCATCTGCTCAGTATTTGGATGGGCTACACTTAAACAGGACTGGTTCTGTCTTTTCTGGAATGTTAACTTAGTGAAGCATTTATTCTAATTTCGCACAGGGAGAAGTATCATGGTAAAGTATTATAAAGGAGAAACCATGTTCCGAGAGGACTGACAGAGAAAAATTATATTAAAATAGAGATGTAGCTAGAATCAGGATAAATAAGATGGGAAAATATGAGACAATCTGGAATGGTTTGGAGTATGTGTGTGTAATAAAAGAACTGTAGTAAGAAATGTTCATGAGCTGCAGGTAGAAATTGGGATTGTGGTACAGCGGCATGTTAATAAACCTGACTACAAAGTATTCAGGAAATGTAGAAAAGGGCAAAATACGATGTGAGATGGCAATATTAATCAAAGATGCAGGACAAAATCTTGCAGAGGCTTGGGCAAAATGGGTGGGCTGTGGTTGGAACAATTACACGTAACATTGGTGGTGCTAGAGCATGGTGGAATTACAACTGTCACACGCTCCTTTAAAGAGGTTGTAAGGATAAACACAACAACGAGAAACCAAACAGAACAACTTAAGTGGTGGGAAAACATTTTTTTTCTTGAACCATAGAATCCCTCCAGTGTGGAAGCAAGCTGTTTGACCCATCAAGTCCACACTGACCCTTTGAAGAGCACCTACCCAGCAGCCCCCCCCCCCCAATCCCATGGCTTATCCATCTAGCCTGCACGTCACTGGACACTATGGGCAATTTAGCATGGCCAATCCACCTAATCTACACATCTTTGGACTGTGACAGGAAGCTGGAGCACCTGGAGGAAACCCATGAAAACACAGGGAGAATGTCCAAATTCCACACAGACAGTTGTGCAAGACTGAAATCGAGCCCGGTGTAAGGCAGCAGTGCCATACCTGGAAACATCGCTAGGATTCTTCATCCAATGGAATTTATTAATTTACAATCATACAGGAAATATCAACAAAGATGATCTCTTTCTTTGTGATGATTATTAATCTTTTGTTGATTTCATCACATCTCAGCTTCTCAAATTTAAAGTCTGGGAATTTGGTGAGGTTTCTTCCCAGAGAGAGCCACTACAGTTTGGCAATCTCTTCATCCATTTTGTTCTGGTATTCTGGAGCAGCATCAACAGGACTACCCACTTTCTTGCTCTTAGTGTCACAGCCATGGATCTTATCTATGAAGACGTTTTGAATAAACTGAAGTTCTTGTTCATAATAAGCACTGCCTGCCACAAACCCAATGGTTTGCTGGAGCTCCACAGAAAGTGGAAATTGCAGGAAAAGTTGGACAAGCACTCAGCTTGCTATGCAAATCAAGATACTATCTAATCAACCCGTTGAGAAATTATACACTCTAGAGTAGGTGCGACTTGAAGCTAAGTCTTCTGGCTCAGAGATAGGGACACTACCACTCACCACAAAAGCCCCAATCAAAGGGACTACTTAAGGCAATAACTTGAACAAAATTAACATTTACTTGGACAATTGTGGATTAATCAAAGGAAGCTATCATTGCTCTAAGGTAAATTGTATCTAACTAGTTGATTTATTTAATGAGGTAACAGATGATTGGCAAGGGTTGGTGAGGGCAAATAAATTCATTGTAGTATTCATTGGCTTCCAAAAGGCATTTGGCAATGTGCTATAGAATTGACTGGCCAGTAAAGTTGAAGCTCACGGAGTAGACAAGGTGGCTACAACATAGGTTGGTTTAGTCACAGAATGTGGAGAATAGTGGTGAATGGTTGTTCATCAAACTGGAGGAAGTTGTACAGTGGGATTCCAAAAGGGTCAGTACAGGGATCACAGCTTTTCCTATACGAGGTGAACAGGGCACAGTTTGAAAATTTGCAGATGGCATTAAAAGTACTGTCATCTGTTGAAGGATAGTGATAAACTTCAAGATGACATTGTCAGAGGGAATAGGCAAACATGGATTGGATAAAATTCAATGCAGAAAAATGTTAAGTGATACACTATGGTCGGAAAAATGAGAAAAAAAGTGAAATAAAGGGTATCTATCAAAAGAGGGGCAGAAGCAGATTCGGAGACCTATTTCCTCAAACCACTGAAAGAGAGAGGGCAGACTGAGAAAGGTACACAGGATCCTAGTTTTATAAATAGGAACATAGTCCTACCCAAAAACCCAACAGTTTTGGGGGTTGAAGTAGGGAAAGTCGAATGGACAGGAGGCATTTCAGACATCCATGCCCCTGCACCAAATTGACTGCAAGAGTTCAGGAAGGCAGCTCAGCAGAATGGGCAATAAACACTGGCCGAGTCAATAGAGCCCACTTCCCATAAAAGTAAGACTGACTTAAATCAGGAGCTATTTTCATTTCTGGCATTTCCAAATGCAATGTCTGGGTTTAACACATTTTACATTGATTTAAAGCTACCAAAGTTCTTTGAAGAGGTCAGATTCATTTTTTAAAAATTAGCATACTCTTTTAATATGGTAAGAGCCCTTTGGGAGAAGTCAGGTGTACTTTTAGGAGGAGAACTACAAGTGCTGTAAAGCATTGAATGATGGTCATGGTTGAAATGAATTGGCACCAGGTTGGCATTGGGCTGATTATGGTTACGGGAATGAGTGGGAGTTTATGATGAGGCCCTAAGGTGTCTTGGAAGCTATGTAGCAACATTGAGGTGTGTAGATGATCATAAGTTGGAATGGAGAATATGAAGATCATTGGAGGGTAAGGGAGTTTGAGGTGGCATAGTTGGAACATGGGAGTGTGTGGTGGGTGAAGGTAAAGGTAAGAGTTACATGACTATTTTCTCCTCTTCTGCTTTTATTGTAACTAGAATGAGGATGGAGAACAACAAGGAGAACTTTTGAACAAGATAGCTTCTGTGATTGTCTTTGCACTAGATCTGGGGACAGTGGGCTGGACTCGAGTTAGCATCCAAGAGACTCTGTCCCTGAATAAAAATCAGAACGTTTGATTATTTTTCTCTTGAGTTGGGTTTGAGGGCTTGGATATGTTGCTGGATCTCTGCACACTGCAAGATTGTGTATTACAAAAGTAAGTAAGTTGAAATGTACCTTATTAAATATTAGTTTGAAGACAGGAGGCATATTGTATCCAATTTGACATTTTAGAATGATGTCAAGGATTTAGAGAGGGTAAAGAAAAGATTCACAAACAGTTTCAAGAATGAGGAACTGCGGTTATTGGATAGACAGGAGAAGTGGGGCCTGTCCTGGTTAGAGGAGAGCCTTTTGAAAGAGGTTTTGAGAGAATTAAAAATCATGATGCATTTTGTCAAAGTTGGTGGAGAGAAACTGTTCTCTTTGGTAGATGGGCCACAAACCAAAGAATAACAATTTAAGGTGATTGGCAAAAGACCAGATAGCAACATGACAAAAATCTTCATGTTTTTTAGTCACTCGTGGCATATTGGTGCTGCTAGCTAGTCAGCATTTATTGCCCTTTCCTCGTTGCCTTTGAGAAAGTGATGTAAAGCTGACTTTTTTATCTGCTGCAGTCCACCAGCTGCAGGTAGACTCCAATGCCATTAGGGTGGGATCTCCAGGATTTTGACCCAGCAAACAATGAAGGAACAGCAATATATTCCAAAGCAAGATGGTGAGTAGCTTGGAGCAGAACTTGCAGCTGGTGGCATTCCTATATATCTGCTGCCCTTGTCCTTCTGGATGGAAATGGTCATGGGTTTGGAAACTGTCTAAAGAACTTTTGTGAATTTCTGCCATGTATCTTGTCAACAGTACATACTGGTGTTACTCAGTGTCAGTGGTGGAGGGAGTGGATGATTGTGGATTTGGTGCCAGTCAAGCAGGCTACTTTATCCTGGATGGTGTCAAGCTTCTTGAGCAGTGTTGTCCAGGCAAGTGGGGAGTATTCCATCACGCATCTAACTTGGTTTTGTAGATGATGGACAGACTTTGGGAGTCAGGAAGTGTCTTCCTCACCACAGTGTTCGTAGCCTCTGATCTGCTCTTAGCATCATAGAGTCATACAGAATGGAAACAGATCCTTCAGCCAAATTCATCCATGCTGACCAGTTCCTAAATTGAACTAGTTCCATTTGCCTGAGTTTGGCCCATATGCCTCAAAAGCATTTCTATCCATGTACATGTCCAAATGTCTTTTAAGTGTTGCAATTGTATTTGTCTCTACCACCTTGTATTTAGATAAGTACAAAGTGTTGTATTTTGGTGGGTCAAACTTGGGCAAGACTTAAACAATCAATGGTCGGGCGGTGGGATTTGTTACATAACAAAGAGATCGAGGGATAAAGGTTCATAGCTCCTTGAAAGTTGAACCACAGCTAGACACGATGGTGAAGAAGGCTTTCAGCATTGTTTTCATGAGTCAGGGCATTGAGTATAGGTGTTGGAATATCTTGTTGCAGCTGTACAAGATGGTGAGGCCACATTTGGAGTGCTACATGCAGTTCTGGTTGCCCTATTATATTAAACTGGGAAGAGTGCAGAAAACATTTCCTGGGATATTACTTGACTAGAAGGTTTGAGTTATAAGAAGAGGTTGGATAGGCTGGGACTTTTTTCCTTGGAGCATCAGAGACTGAGGGATAACTTTTTAGAGGTCTATAAAATCATGAGAAGTGTACATAAGGTAGATAGCCAACAGCTTTTATCCATGGTAAGGGAATCTCATCCTAGAGGTCATAGGTTTAAGGTGAGATGAGAGAGATATAAAAGGGTCCAGAGGGGCAGGTTTTTTCACACAGTGGGTGCTGACTGTCTGGAAGGGGCTGCAAGAGGTAGTGATGGAAGTGAGTACAATTTCATCATTTAAGGTTTAGACAGGTACATAAATGGAATAGGATGGAGGGATATGGACTAAACACAGGCAAATGAAACTCATTTAATTGTGAATTCTGGGCAACTTGGGTAAGTTGGTTCATAGGGCCTGTTTCCATGCTTTAGACTCCATGTCTCCATTCAGAAGTCTAATAATAGTGGGGAAAAAGCTGTTCTTGAATCTGTTAGTATGTGTATTTAAGCTTTTGTACCTCTACCAGATGGAAGAGATTGGAAGAGATTATAACCAGGGTGGGAGGAGTCTTTGATTATGTTGGCTGTCTTTCCAAGGCAGTGAGGGGTATAGATGGAGTCAATGGATGGAAGGCTGGCTTGTGTGATGGACTGGGCTTTGTTCACATCTTAGTTTCATATGGTCCTGGGTAGATCAGTTGCCATGTTTTCTATGGTGCGTCTACAAAAATTGATAAGAGTCTTTATGGACATGCTGAATTTTCTTAGCCTTCTGGGGAAATAGAGGTGTTGATGTGCTTTCTTGACTGTCTCAGAACAGATTGGTTGGTTGGTTGTCGTCACTCGGAGGAAGTTGATGCTGTTGACCATCTCTACCTCAGCTCCATTGATGTAGATCGGGGGCATGCCCTCCACTTTGCTACCTGGAGTTAATGACCAGCTCTTTAATTTTGCTGACATTGAAGGAGAAATTGTTATCTTTATACCATGTGTGGAAGAACTGGGCAAGCCATTTTGTCACATACTAAATTGTGTGGAAACCATTTTGCCTCATATTCAGTGCCTACCCTGAACAAAACTTGTTTTCCCCTGTCTGCCTGGGAAATAGTTGGCCTTGCAGCTGTGCAGAAATACAACTTCTTCTCTTTGCATGAAGCCATTGTGTGCTAACACCTGCTTATCAGCTACTAACTGTTGCAATCCATATGCAACGTGACTGGGGCTAAAGTTATGCAAGTTGCCCTGTGCTTGCTTTTTATCCTGTAGTTAACGGTCAGTAAATTGTACATTATAAAGTCTGGTGAATCTCTCTAACCTGTTGGAGTGATTCAGAACCATCAATCGAGCTGGTCACCCTTTCTCTCCCTGCAATATATCACAAATAAACTTGTGAGTACTCAAGGCGCGATTCATTCCAAAACAACTATTCTCCAACACCATGCCACTAAGTGCACTATCTCTTTCGCGAATTCTATCTTGTCATCTGGCCTATAACAGTAGTGTTATCAGTGATTTTGGAGATGGAATTAGGATGAAATTTGGTCTCACAGTCATGAGTGTAAGGGGCTGAGTACACAGCTTTGCAGGGTGTGAGTGTTGAGGATTGTCATGACGCAAGTGTTGTCTATTTTTACTGATTGCAGTCTGTGGGTTAGGAAGTTGAGAATCCAGTTACAGAGGGCGAAACAGAGACTTAGGTCTTGGGTTTTGGAGATTAGTTTGGTTGGAATTATAATGTTGAAAGCGGAGCTTGTAGTCAGTGAGTAGGAGCCTGACATAGATAACCTTGTTATCCAAATGTTCCCGGGATGAGTGTAGTGCCAGGGAGATGGTATCTGCCGTGAGAGTGGGTGAGTTGCAAAGGAAAGCACTTAATAATTATGGAGGCTAGGGCTGCTGAGTAGTAGTCATTGTGGCACAGTGCATGGGTTTTCTTTTGTACCGGGGTGGTCATCTTGAAACAGGGGGTCTTCAGACCAGAGTAAAGTGTGGTTAAAGATGTCAGCTGTGACAATTCTGTTCCTTTGACAAGGTTGAACTGGCCTTGGGTTTTTTTCAGAGAGGTGCTAAACAACCCATTGTTCCGTCCTGTCTGAAGCCTGACTGGTTCATTGGGGCCTTTTTGTTTACCCTGAAGAGATAATGCCTCTGGCCTAAGCCTTTCATGTCTTTTAAAAAAACCTGTCAGGTGGCACGGTGGCTCAGTGGTTAGCACTGCTGACTCACAGCACCAGGGTCCAAAGTTCGATTCCAGCCTCAGGCAGACTGTCTGCGTGGAGTTTGCACATTCTCCCCCTGTCTGCGTGGGTTTCCTTCGGGTGCTCCGGTTTCCTCCCATAATCCAAAGATGTGCAGGTCGGGTGGATTGGCCATGCTAAATTGCCCATAGTGTTAGGTGCATTAGTCAAAGGGGAAATGGGTCTCGGTGGGTTACTCTTCGGAGGGTCGGTATGGATTTGTTGGGCCGAAGGGCCTGTTTTCACACTGTAGGGAATCTAATCTAATCAAAGGGGAGCGTCAATCTAGCTGTGTTTTTGATTCAGTTCAGCGGCAGTGTGTGTTAAGAAAGGCTGCTGGTTCTCAGTGGTAGCACTGCTGACTCACAGCACCAGGGTCCAAAGTTCGATTCCAGCCTCAGGCAGACTGTCTGCGTGGAGTTTGCACATTCTCCCCGTGTCTGCGTGGGTTTCCTTCGGGTGCTCCGGTTTCCTCCCATAATCCAAAGATGTGCAGGTCAGGTGAATTGGCCATGCTAAATTGCCCATAGTGTTAGGTCTCGGTGGGTTACTCTTCGGAGGGTCGGTATGGATTTGTTGGGCCGAAGGGCCTGTTTTCACACTGTAGGGAATCTAATCTAATCAAAGGGGAGCGTCAATCTAGCTGTGTTTTTGATTCAGTTCAGCGGCAGTGTGTGTTAAGAAAGGCTGCTGGTTCTCTCCCTCTTTCTGCCCCTCTGACTTCATAACCTAAGCCTGGTTTGATTCATTTTTTATCTTTGTGCTAAGGGATGTGTTTGTTGAGGATTGTTGCAAGTATCTTTGGAAGAGCATCATTGAGTCAGGAATAGTCTGTCAAGTTTGGATAGGATACATTATCCAGTATTCTATTTTCTGTTCTTTGTGTTTCATTCTGTAATTTTGGAAATAAATTCTGTTTGTTTAAAACTTGGCAGTCAGACCAACTCATTCACTCCGGGAATATCCACTATATCCTTATCAAAAACAAACAGCAAAATTATGGTCTGGGTTACCTGCTTAAAAATGATTTTGAGGGGTCCATAACAGAGCCAATACTCCCACCAGCTGGTGTGCACAGGAGAAAGTGAGGTCTGCAGATGCTGGAGATCAGAGCTGAAAATGTGTTGCTGGAAAAGATCCAGGGAACAGGAGAATCGACGTTTCGGGCATAAGCCCTTCTTCAGGAAGGGCTTATGCCCGATCTGAGTGCACAGCCAAGGATTCCGTCTGGACCAATCGCTTTCAATGGGTTTACTTTCAAATGGCCAATCTAATGTCTGCAGTGGTGACTGAGGGAACAGGTGTATCCAAGGCTGTCAGGACAGGTGACACCATTTTGCTGACCTTCTGTTCAAAATGAGCAAGCTTAATGGCAGCAAAACGTAAAATGCATTGACCACATCAGGGAGTGATGTATTTTTGTTACATTCCGTTTTGCTTTTTTTTTTAGCCCGTTATGCTTTGTGGACCTTGCAACAAACAGGCAGTGTCCATGTGTTAGTTTGGGTCTCTAGCTTAGTCCAGTTTTGCCTCTTGGCGTCTCTAATAGCCTTACAGATGTAGTATCTGGGTTTCCTGTTAAGGTCAGAGTGGTCTGACTTGAATGCTACATGGACATATGCTAGGAATATGCTGAGGAGGTGAAATTGAAACCAAGTTGTTCCAGTCTCACCTGCAGGCCATTGCATCTCCCATGTTTTGTGGTAAGGTAACTACTTGTGATCGATCCAGGGCGTCGGTAATGGAAGTCTGCTGCTTCAGAATGGGCTGCTCCTGATGGGGTCCTGGCTATGGGTCATGGTCGCGGGCACTCCAGGGGTCCTCAGAATCAGTTCCACCAGGATTCCACATTGTCCATTTCCCTTAAGGTCAGTTGCCATTCATGGGCTGTTTGGGCCTCCTCAGAGTTGGATCATTGCGGGGTCATGTACTGCTCCTGGACTGGTCGGGCCTCAGTTCTGGGTTTCCTCAAGGTGAAGAAGGTCAGGCCTGCGGGCTGCCATTAAGCTTGCTCTAGGCTTGCTGATCCAGAGTCGGTAATCTGTAGAACCTTCAGACGTGAAAGTAGATTTAAGAGAACATTGGTAGAAATTTCAACTTAGAATTGAAGTTGAAAAGAGCAGAAGGATTGCAAGATATGAAAGAATAAGATTTGCTGTAGAGAGCTTGCAAAGAGTTGCCACGTGTTGGCACCACCTTGAATCCTTATTTTTATTTTACCTTACAATTTTGTTAAAATATAGGCCAACTTATGTAACACCAACTTGTCCTCAAATCTTCAACCTAATCTTGAAACAGACTAACTCATCTTATGCCTATTCTTTTGGCTAAAACTACTCCTTAACCCCCAATGTTGATTTGAAATCCTAATAAATTCTAATCAAATTCTACTATAGCCCTGCCATCCTATCCAATCTTCTCTAAATTTTGCCACCCCTTTCATTTTTCCATTGCCTCCCAATTCTCCATCAGTGACAAGGCTTCAGTTTTCTGGGCCTCATCTGTGGAACTCCATCCTCAAAACCTTGTTTTTCTCTCTCTCTCTTTAAAAGTCTCTTCAACTAAGTCACAAGGCAAAATTAGAAGGCATATTTTTAAGGTGAAAGCAAGATTTATAAGGGACCTGAGGGGCAACTTTTTCGTATGGGG
The DNA here is from genome assembly GCF_004010195.1 of Chiloscyllium plagiosum. NCBI lineage: Eukaryota > Metazoa > Chordata > Chondrichthyes > Orectolobiformes > Hemiscylliidae > Chiloscyllium > Chiloscyllium plagiosum. The sequence goes on along the minus strand of NC_057728.1, from coordinate 69,586,225 downwards.
TGGTTCATATACCGAATTAACTGCCAGAGGGAGTGGTAGACAGTGACAACATTTAACAGGCATTTGGACAGGTACATGAATAGGAAAGGTTTGAGGCATTTGGGCCAAATGCAGGGAGGTGAGAGACATTTAGTTTGGGAAACCTGGTCAGCATGGACAGGTTGGACCAAAGGGTCTGTTTCTATGCTATATGATTCAATGACTCTATAAAAGCAAAGAATTGGCTTAAACGTAACTCTAATGAAATGCTTAACGAAATAATAGATTAATCACTATAAATTAACTATTCCCATATAGTATCATCTATTTTCAATGCCCTTATCCACTGATCAAAATTATAGAGTCGTGGAGTCATAGATCCTCCAGCTGGTGGTGGAGACAGATGGCAGATCACCACCAGCTTCTCAAGGGTGGGCAATAAATTCTGACCTAGCCAGCAGTGCCCATATCCATTGAAATAATGTTTTTTAAAATTCCTAATCAGTAAATGCTCTATTCTGAGGCAGTCTTAAGGCTCTGTCAAACTGATTGCAAGTGAGATGACCTATACCTTACGTAGTTTGCTAAGAGTTGTTACATCACTCTTTGGTCTGCCTCATGGACTGAATAGAGAGGGTGAATATTTGAGAATGTGAGGATGGATCAGAAGGAGGGCTCTTTCAGTTTTATTACAAAATTTGACAATATAGTAAACAATATTGACAGTTGACTTTAGGAGGGCATAGACTGATTTGTTTTTAATGCTTATTCATGGGGTGTGATTATCATTATAGAAGCAATCATTTATTTCCTCCATAATTAGCTTCTTAGAAACTATGTGGTGCCCTTCCCTCATCATGGATATGGTGGTATGGGGCATTTAATAGATTGGGTGGGTGGCAGGTATGGACCCTAAGACCTTCCTGCCTCCACCTGGATTAAACTCCTGGTGAAGAAGCCCATGGATGGCCTTCCCACTTTTTGAACCCTTCAGTCGGTCAATGAATGTCCACTTCAGCACCTCATCCCATTGCCACTGATAATAACCCAACAGCACATCAGAGTCTTGCCAATCAGTTGAGCGTGGCAAATAAATCCTGGCATGTTTCCTCGTAGGACCCCGAAGAAGGTGGGGACAGTGACGATGTTCCTGTTAAGTGCTTGAGTGTCATGAGATGGGGGATCATGCTGGCTATCCAGCTGATGGTCACCACCCTTGTCATCACCACCAGAATTCCACCCATAGACTCAGTTCAGCACAGCAAGTGGTTATTTGATCCATTAACTCTGTGCCAGCTCACTGGAAAACAAGTGAGACAATACTATTCCACTGTGTTATCCTATAGATCTTCAAGTTTATTTTGTTCAATTGCCCATCAAGTTTCCTTTCAAAATCATTTGTCATCTCTGCTTTTGCTCTCCTCCTAGGTAGACCATTTCCACTCATTATTGTTCTACCTCACAGTTCCCTGCATCTCCTGCCCAATAACTTAAATTTGTGTTCCCTGTTGTTGTACCATTAGCCAATTAGAATAGCCTTTCTTAGTCTATCTTATCTAAGCTGTTCATATCCTTCTGCACCTGCATCAAATCTTCTCTCAATCACCTTGGCCCCTTTCTTAACCACAAATCAGTGGAGGTCAGCAAGAACAGGGGTAATTGCTCAACAAGATGCTGTGCAATTTCAGGTAGGAACATGACACCAGGTTTGCACACAGTTTGGTTTAACCTCAAACTGTTAAAAGGCAGAGGGACGGCAGTCATTATTATATAAATGAATTAGAAACAGGAATGAAAAACAGTGGCTTTGCTTTTTCCAATAATTTTTGAAGAAGGTTTATGTTCACCAAGTACTTGACATCAGATAAGCTCTTTGTTTTAAAATGTCTTCATGGGATGAGGACATCATTGGCTAGGCTAGCATTTATTGACCATCCCTAATTGCCCAAAGGGCAGATGAAGACTCAACCACATTGGCTGTGGAGTCACATGTATGCCAGACCAAATAAGGATGGCAGTTTCCTTCCCTAAAGGACATTAGATTTAACTAAGAAGAAACTGTTTCTAATGTCAGAAATGTTGGTGGAATAAGTACTTTTTAGGAACTAAACCAATGAGGTGGCATGGTGGCTCAGCGGTTAGCACTGCTGCCTCACAGGACCAGGGACCTGGGTTCAATTCCCGCCTCGGGCAACTGCCTGTGTGGAGTTTGTACATTCTCCCCATGTCTGCGTGGATTTTCTCTGGGTGCTCTGGTTTCCTCCTATAGTCCAAAGATGTGCAGGTTAGGTGAATTAGCCATGCTAAATTGCTCATAGTGTTAGGTGTAGGGGAAATGGGTCTGGGTGGGTTGCTCTTCCGAGGGTCGGTGTGGACTTGTTGGGCCAAAGGGCCTGCTTCCACGTTGTAGGGAATCTAATCTAAACATTTTTACTCAGTGAGTTGTTATGATCTGAAATACAGTGCCTTGGAAGGGGGTTTAATATTGAGTTGAAATATCCTGGTCTCTCGGAGAAGTCTAGGAGATTGGAAAGCTGGCTTGTGATCAACAAAAACAGTGGAGGTAGACTTGGAAAGGCACTAATTGCCATGAGAGACTTCGTTGGGATCACTTTGAGCTGAAGGTCCACAAAATTTCAAACACTTCATCTGCCTGCCTCTTCAGGCCTTATTTCCCGCTGCAAACTACGATGTTTGCCAACCAGATATATTGATTTATCTGTCTTAAGTACTGTTAACACTTCTAATACTTGTATGTTATTGTTTTTTTTAAACTCACCCAGTGTACCAATTAGCTCCTCATTTACTTTAGCTTGATCAAGCTTCTAATCCTTGGGAAACACTAAACATAAGCAGTATGTCTCCTAGTTCAGCTTTCCTCATCCTCCTCACTAACTCCTTTGTCAAGAAGAGAAATCTGGCATTGTTTGCCCTTGTCCCCTAAGGGTGGCATAGTGGCTCAGTGGTTAGCACTGCTGCCTCAGAGTGCTAGAGGCCCAGGTTTGATTCCAGCTTTGGGTGACTGTCTGCGTGACAGATCTGTTTTGCATGTTTTCTTTGTGTCTGTGTGGGTTTCCAGCCGCTGCTCTGGTTTCCTCCCACAGTCCAAAGATTTGCAGGTTAGGATGATTAGCTACTGTAAATGCAAGGTTTCAGGGATAGGGTAAGGAGCTGAGTTTCAGTGGGATGCTTTTCAGAGTGTTGGTGTAAATTCGATGGGCTGAATAACCTCTTCCCACACTGTAGGGATTCTGTGATTCCTTGTGGGAATGCACTTTGACTGTATTTGAACAATTTTCTGTTGTTTCCTTTCTGTTTAATTTCCTTTTATTTATTTCACTCATGAGTTGGGGCCCTTAAGTAATCCCCATTTATGAATTGTTTGAGGTCTATTCCCATCTGTCTTCAAATTATCAAGAAGTAGGTGTTAGGATGTGTGACCAAAGGTTAGTAATTTTTAAGGAGAATGGTAAAAGAAGTGAAAGAAGCAAAACAGATTTTTCAAGGAATGAGTTCAAAGCTTAAGACCTCGAGGGCTGAAGGTGCAGCCACTGGAGCTGAGGTGAAAGACACTTTGGTGCACAAGAGACAATGACTGGAGACACAGAGCTTTGTGGGGATAGAATGGATTACAGGACAAGTGGAACCATGTAGGGATTGAATAGAATAGGAGGAGAATTTTAAAATCCAATGCGCATTGCGGTTCTGTATCTGCTGTAGATTTATGAAGGCACAGATCATAAGCCACTCAAAACCAATGCCCAACTGAAGCTGAATGCTTTTTTTTGTATCTCTTCATTATAGAATTGGAAACTCAGAACAGATAAAAACACCAAACAGAGAGAAACACCGCGCAGACAGAAACACTGAGCTTGGCTATTAACATTTGTTGTAATTCTATTGGAATACATGCTACTGCAGACTAAGAAAAATAAGCTAATCCAGTATAAATCTCTGCAGAAGCAAGCTATTCTGGTAATGAGGTAGTTTTCCAGCTTTACGTTTAAGACTGACAGCAGTACTTTTACCTTGTTTTCTACAGCGTTTTAGGGATAGGGCAAAATATAGTTGAAGTGCGGGGTGGGGGAACAAACAGTGGAGGTAGACTTGGGTGCTCTGGTTTCGAAAGACAAATAAAATAACATTCCATGCTTACAGTGACACTAAATTACTTTTGGATTTATGTCTGTTGTTATTGAGCAAAAGTTTCAAAATGTATATCTATTTAGACACTTAAGTTCAGATTTGCTCAGGCAATTGTTGAAGTCAGCCACATATATAGCATTGCACGGTTGACATTTTTCCACATGGATATACTATACAGATTCCATTGCTGCTACTTCTGGTCTGATAAGTGGAAATGCTTGCCAGAGGCTGGAAGTTTCCTATCAAGAAGTCTGGGACTAGACCACTTAAACAATGCTAGATCCTCAGGCCCAATGGTACTTTATCAATCCAACATGGACTTCTGGCTCAGATCCCAGTTTGAGCAAACGTCAGTGGATACCAAAGGGGTACTTAATGTACTCTGATAGATTTCTCTTCTTCAAATGTAATTAATAAACATTTTTCAGAGGAGACTGCTGCCTGCAAGTATGTTTTGATTTCTACATTGCTTTTCTGAGTTATGACGTCAAGCCTCTGTTATCCAGCCTACCACAGAGCTTACACAAGGGACAACTGCATATTTGAACAAGTTAAAAAGTGTGGGTCCTATTTTCCCATATGTTACTGTATCATTTTGTCTTTTTGACTCAATTTTAAACTGATCAATTAATCACAAATAGGCGAACTCATGTCTGGGCTGGCACCTGAAGAATGTTTACATGGACAGGTCTCTGTGGAACTCCATCTCACAATGAGGTCTCAACTATTCTGGTCCAATTAGTGTATCCTCATCTTAAAAACAACATGCCTGAGAAAGGCAGCAGCTGTCAGCAGGATTCAGACTGATCTACCAGCTTCATTGAGTTTTACTCTTCCATTTCAAATATTGAACTGATTGGGTAGAACTCAGACCACTGAGGATTGAAGGATATGTCCCAGCTTGTATGGAGAAAATTGACCTATCCTCTCAATGATTCACTCTCATTCTCCTATTCCAGGAATTCCTAATGAAATGATGTCTTTATTAGCACACCAAATGATTTATTGTTGTTAATTAGTGATATCCATTGAGCATTTTTTGTACTTCAGTACAAGAAATAAATTCTTTGTTCACTGTTATGTTTGTTTATGTTTCAACTTGATTCCAATAAAATACACTAGTCATTGGAAATTTTAGAATCTGTAATTTATGCAAGATGATTGAGCAAAGTATTAGAAATGAGAAAAAAAGGCCTATGTTTTACTAAGGAGATACTTTTAAAAATCAGGAGCTACTTTTTAAAACAGTTAAGTTATTGAATTATGTGAATTATTATGCTTTTTCAGTAATTCCAATTTTAGTATTGTGTCCTCATTCCGTGAGGTGGCTACACTGTGGTTTTACTAAGTATTTTCCTTTCATATTGATTCATGGGGCTAAAACATCCTACTGACTCTGTGATTCAGTGCAACAGTATTTGCTTCTTTGATCCAAAAGAGGTTTGCACAGTTTATTTTTCTTTGTTGCAGTCTTAATTTTCAAAATGGCAGTCAGTTTGTTGCTTCACAAACTTTTCTCATGCCATAAAATTGAATTTAAAGATGATTCTTCCACACCCTGCATACGCACTGATGGGTCACAGACACAGTAAATCTAATCTAGTCATGTCTTTGTTGTCTCTACAAGCAAAATTTCTCCTGAAACATTGGGTCACCAAATGTTTTGTTTAAATGAATGATCTGAAAAATGTGGCAATGTTACCCACGAGCAACAAATATCCATAAATATGGCTGGATTAACCACTTTCCTTTACATTAAAATCATGGAGTATGCAACAACTTCCTGATATGCATTCCTGCTGGGTGAAGTGCTGTGCTGAAACTGCACATACCTTAGGCAATGTGAACAGAATCAAAGAAAAATCATCAATTTGAAAGTCACACAGCAGCTCACCCAATGACCTCTGTGACATCCACAGAGAATTTTCAAACTAATCCCCATTCTTACACACTTCAAAGATATAGGTCTCACCAGAGAATGCAATGTATTACCAAAATTACCACCTTACTGTCTCAGAGGAAGAATCAAAGCTGTTAGATACTTTGATTCCAACCGGTAAAATTCAAAGGCCTGACAAGCACCTACAATGAATCTCGACTATGCGGAAAGAGGTCATTCAGCCCATGGGTCTGCACTGACCCACTGAAGAGCATTCCATTCACTGCTCCCTACCCTATCCCCATAATCCCACATTTACCATGGCTAATCCACCAAACCTACACATTCCTGGACAACAAGGAACAATTTATCATGGCCAGTCTTACTAACCTGCACATCTTTGCACTGTGGGAGGAAACCAGTGCACCCAAAGGAAACTCACATAAACACGGGATGAGAATGCGCATACTCTATATACAGAGTTGCCCAAGATTGGAATTAAACCCAGGTCCCTGTGTTATGAGGCCGCTGTGCTAACCCACTGAACTGCCTTGCCTCCCTATGCTCAAAAGCCTTAACAGTTTTCCTGCTGAGCTCTACAGAACCACAGTTCCCATACTCCCACCCTACTTACTTAAATATCACACTTAATTTTGACTCCCAGATTAATTGAAGAAGGTTTTTAAAATTTCCTCCAAAATGGGTGTGAAGTTAGTGGAGCCATCAATTGAAGCAACCATTTGAAGGTCAAACTGTTTTCAGGTTCAGGCATGACTGGAATGAGCAGTGAAAGCCAAACAGGCAGCTTGGTGGTGCCATATCCAGCTTGGTCAGGGGAGGAAGCCTATTGCAGAGGGGTTGAGGACTTGCTAGTAAAAGGATGCCTGTTGTTCCTGGTCACGGAAAAATGATTCCACCAAAAATTCTTGGCTATTTGTTGAACATTTAACATCAATTCCTTTTAAATGAAAATTTTGTCCATTTGTAACAATTGTGAAGGGTCTGATAACGAATGTAGGACTCCTATTTTCCATTATCAACCATCAGAAACAGACAGACTTGATTCTCATTCATTTATAGGGCAGATTGAAAATTGCATCAAATTAGAACAAAAAAAATTGAATGCTAGAAATCTGAAGCTGGAGAAACAATTTTAAAGAAGGGCGGTAGACTCAACATTAATCTGTGTTTCTCTCCACAGATGTTCAGACTTGCTGAATTTCTCCAGCAATTATTGTTTTTTGTTTGATAATTGCATCAGATGGATTTTCACTGTTAATGGGACAGCAAAGCCAAAAAATTCCACACACACAGCTGCTGTAAGTGATACTGTGGGATGCCCATCATCCATTATGTGCAACAGTCCTCTGCTCTGACCATGTAACGGCCTTTTCTGGAACTTGAGAAAGGTAGTTTTGAGCATGTTTCTGAAAAGAAACAAGCAAGTAGGATTCAAAATGGACAGACACTGAGGCCCAAAATGGAGAAATAATAAAGCAGGAGGGATTGAAGAAACTAGTGGGTCTGAACTGAATGGGAGGTGAAACAAAATTATTAAGTGACAAAATCAGAAAGAGGAGCAGAAATAAGCCATTCAGCACATCAAGTACTAGGGAAGCTTGGTGACTCAGCGGTAAGCACTACTACCTCATAGCACCAGGAACCTGGGTCCGATCCCAGCCTTGGGTGACAGCATGTGAGGGTTTTGCATCCTCCAGGTGCTCCAGTTTCCTTCCACAGCCCAAAGATGTGCAGGTTAGATGGATTGACTATGATAAATTGTCCCATAGTGTGCAGGTTGAGTGGGTTAGCCATGGTAAATTACAAGGTTAGGGTGGGGGCATGGGTCTGGATGGGTTGCTGTTTTGGAGGATCATTGTGGGCTCAATGGGCTGAATGGCCTCTTTCTGCAATGTATGGATTCTATGATTCTAAGCCTGCTCCATCATTTCATAGGATGCTGCCTGATCATTCACCTCATTACCCTGGTACTCCTTTCTCCCCATATCTTTTATCCCTAAATACTATATCTAACTCCTTCTTGGAGACATTAAATTTTTTGGTCTCAAACATGTTTTCTCTGTGAAGAAATTGCTCTTCATCTCATTCCTAGATGCCCTTTTCTGTATTCTTAGACAATGAGCCTTAGATTTGGACTCTAGTCATTAAGAACATCCTTCCTCCATTAGTTCTGTTAGAATTGTATTGGGTTCTATGAGAAATTCCACCCATCCCCCCACCAAATTCCAGTGAACATAGTCCTAGCCTATGCAGGCTCACTTCATATGTCGATGCTGCCGACCCAGGAACCAGTATGGTAAACCGTGAACAGCTAGTACATCCTACCTCAGACAAGGAGATGGAAACCACATATAATCTCCAGATGTGGTCTCACCCAGGCCCTGTTCAATAGTAACATGACATCCTGCTTCTCCATTTGGATCCTGTTATGAATGTCAGCATACCATTTGTCGTCTTCACTGCCTGCTATACTTGCATGTTTACTTTCAACCACTGGTGTACAAGGATACCTTGCATTCCCCCGTTTCCCAATCTGTTACCATTCAGGTAATGGTCTGCCTTCCTGTTTATGAAATCAAAGTTGATAATCTTATATTTATCCACATTATACGTAATCTACCTTGCATTTGCCCAATCACTCAATTTGTTCCAATCACAATGAAGCATTTCTACATCCTCCTCACAATTCACCCTCCCCAACCCACTTTGCAAACTTGGAGATATTGCATTTAGTTCCCTCATCTTTAACATATATTGTGAAAGGTGGGATCCCAGTAGTTACTGCATCACTTGGTAAAAGACACATTCACTCCTATTCTTTGTTTCCTGTCTGTCAACCAGTTCTCTATCCTTATCACCACACAACCTGCAATCCCATCCACTTTAATTTTACATGCTAATATTTTCTATGGGACCTTATCAAAAGCCTTCTGAATTCAACGAGCTCCCCTTATTTACCCTATTAGTGTCCCATCCTGTCACTGTTTGCAAGTGCTTTGTTATTAAATCTTTTACAATTAATTCCAATGTTTTCCCCACTACTGATGTAAGGCTAATGGTCCTTGTTTTCTGTTTTTTTCTCTACCTCCTTTTTTAAATAGTGGAGTTTCATTAGCTACCTTCCAATCCGTGGAACTGCTCTCGAATCTTAAAAGATGACAATTAGTGAATCCATTATTTCAAGAGCCACTTCTTTAAACATTCTGTGATATAGATGATCAGGCCCCAGGGAGTCATTGGTTTTTAATCTCATCAATTCCCCAAAAAACTAATTTCCTACTAAAACTGATTTCTTTCTTAGAATCACAAAATCCCTACAGAGCTGCAAGTGTTTAAATATTTAAAAGATATTTGGACAGGTACATAAATAGGAAAGTTTAGAGGTCTATGAGCCAAATGCAGGCAAGCGGGACTAGTTTAGTTTGCGAAACTTGGCCGGCATGGATATATTGGATTGAAGGGACTGTTTCCTGCTGTATGACTCTATGATTCTGCACCGCCCCTCTGAAGAGCATCCCACCTAGATCCCCATCGCCATTCCCACATTTACCATGGTGAATCCACTTAGCCTGCATATATTTGGACACTACTGGGCAATTTCTAGTGACCAGTCCACCTAACTGGCACAACTAATTTCCTACTAAAACTGATTTCTTTCTTAGAATCAAAAAATCCCTACAGAGCTGCAAGTGGCCATTTGGCCCATCAAACCTTTTCACACAGAGGGTTCTTATGTGAAATTAACTATCAAAGGATGTGGTAGATGCAGGCACAGTTACAACATTTAAAAGATATTTGGACAGGTACATGAATAGGAAAGTTTAGAGGTCTATGAGCCTCTATGAACCACTGTCAGAGGAAACCAGAGCACCTAGCAGAAACCCACACAGACATATGGAGAATATGCAAATTCTGCACAGTTACCCAGGGCAGGAATTGAACTTGGGTCCCTTGCGCTGTCAGGCAGCAGTACTAACCAGTGTTCTCCCTCTCAGTCGATCTTGTGTTCCCCAGCATTTTTAGGATATTATTTGTGTCCTTCCTAATGCAGTCAGAACCAGAATTGCATTTAATTACTTTTCTATTTCTTTATTTGCTATAATAACTTCCCAGTTACTGACTGTAAGGCACTTACATTTGTCTTAACTAAACTTGCTCTCTTCACATACCTATAGAAGCTTCTACAATCAGTTTGTCTGTTCTCTGAAAGTTTACTGTCATGCTCAGTGATTCCCCCTGCCACCTTATCAATCCTTCTGCCTTTCTTTCCTGAAATCAAAACCATTCTTTTTTTGGCCAAATTTTATGTCCCTTCCTTGGATCTAATACTTCCCAAATTTCCCTTGTTAGCTATGGTTGGGCTACCTTTCCCATTTTATTTTTGTGTCGGACAGCACAGAGCAAATTATGAGCTTAGACTGATTAGGGATAATCAGCATGGATTTCTGTGTGGAAATTGTGACTCACAAATTTGATTGGGTTATTTGAGGATATGACCAAGAAGATAGATGAGGGCAGAGTTCTAAATTTTGTCAATACGGACTTTAGCAAGGCCTTTGAAAAGTTTCTGCAGGGTGGACTGATTAGTAAAATTAGATCATGTGGGATTCAGAGAGAGTTTGCCAATTAAATTAAAAAATTGGCTTGACAGTAGGTGATAGAAGTTGGTAAAGGAGGGTTGTTTTTCAGACTGGAGGCCGTGACCAGTGATGTTCCACAGGGATTGGTGCTGGCTGCACTGCTGTTTGTCATTTATATAAATGATTTTGGATGATCATATAGGAAGCATGGGTTAGTAGGTTTGCAGATTGCACCAAAATTGGTGGTATAGTAGACAGTGAGAAAGGTTATTTAAGAATACAAAGGGATCTTGATCAGGTCGGCCAATGGGCTGAGTAGTGGCAGATGAAGTTTAATTTAAGTAATTGCAATGTGTTGCATCTTGGTAAGATGACACGACTTAAACAGTCAATGGTAGGGTCCTGTGGAGTGTTGTCGAACAGAGAAACCCAAAGGGTTCAGATGCGTAGTTCCTTGGATGTTGCGTCACAGGTATACAGAGTGGTAAAGTAGGCATTGAGTATAGGAGTTGGGACGTCATGTTGCAGTTATAAAGGACTGGTAGACAACATTTAATACAATTACTCAATTATTTGATTAATTAGTACAAAATTAAAAACAGTTTCCTAATTTATCATATACATTCTGTTCTGCATGTGTTTCTTCAGCGCGAATTGGCTTTAACACAATTGAAGAATTTAGGCCATTATTTGTAGAACGCAAACTTTCCTTACGTATATTGGCTATAATGTGATTCAGCCCCCATTAGTCAAAATGATGTGGCTATTGTGCAATTTTCTTATAATGTGAGATTGCACAAGAACAGAGCTATCGTGTTATATCAGAACTAACTGTAGCTAAAATCAGTGCTCAGTTTCTATGAGATATCAGGGATAAAGATAGTATTAAATAACAAGGGATTTTGCCTTTTTTTTTGCTGAAATCTAAACTGCTTCCAATTCTCAGATTTTTTTTTTGGTCAATTTGTATGCCCTTTCCTTGGATCTTGTCACATCTCTGATTTCCCTTGTTTGCCGTGGTTGGGCCACCTTTCTCATTTTATTTTTGTGCCGGACATCACAGAACAAAGTGTAAGCTTCAAATTCAATTTGAATTGGCCAAGTACTAAACAAAACCTGATCAATTGATACAAAAATTAAAACCGCTTCCTAAGTTATCATGTAATGAAAACCAGTGCTCAGCTAAATAATGAGATAGAGGGGATAAAGATAATATTAAATTACAAGGGATTATAATATTATAACTGTTGTAGTTCAGAAGCTTTGGGTAGATCAATGCCAACCACCTTCTTGCTGATTTCCGTCTAAATTGTTGATGCCAAATGGGGAAGGGTGCCCACATGCCTCGACAGAAGGTAAACTTAATCTTGATGAACAGTAAATAGATTTATCACATATTGCTTACTAGCTATTTACATTACGTTAGAGATGATGGTCTCCTCTGAAACTCAGACTCAATTAAAGAGTTCACATCACTGCAATTGAAACATTCTTGTACATAATTGGTAACAAACAGAACTGGTTAGCTCCTCCAGGAACGGTCCTTTTTATTATGATGGATGGAGCTTATCTCATGATGTCATGATGGACTCTCTTGGGTACGAAATGCCTATATAATGAGTCACGCAAAAACAGTCTGAATTTTAAAATCTGCAGTTCTTTTTTGATTATTTTTATTCATATGACTAGGCAACAGTAATTGTTTGATACTGAAGTTAACAATCTGCTGAATGGCTTTAACTGATGTCATTATGAATGGTTAAGATGCCACCAGGGGTTGAGTTCAGTATGGAGTTCAGTATGTAGATGATGGGTTGACTTAGAACATAGAACATTACAGTGCAGTACAGGCCCTTCGGCCCTCGATGTTGTGCCGACCTGTGGAACCAATCTGAAGCCTGTCTATCCTACGTTATTCCACTTTCATTCATTTATTCCATTTTCTTCCACACTGAAAATATGGATGGACAAAGACACATTTGAGCTGTTTATTTTTTGTTTTATTTGCAGGCAAATGGTTACATCCTCCTGGCCCATCTTGACAGTTGTCCAGATTTTCCATGAAGGGTTAAAACCTGGGACTTCATCATTGATGTCAGTTACCAGTTTTGTGGTTGGTGATATTTTCATTCAACCAGGAGGGATACCATTGAGAGGAGGAGCTGTTGGCCTTTGTAGGCTGTGGAATGTAGCAGCTACGGATTTTTGGATGCATGCTTTTGGTTTTACTGAGATTATGTGGGAATAAGAGTGATTTGTTAGCTGTCAGACATGGTATACTTTCAGGGGGCTCTTTTCTCTGCAGATATCAGGAAGTTCAGGTTGGGAAGCTGTATTGGTCTGATATACCTAGAAATAAACCTCATCACAACATAGACTTAGATATCTACTGACTTTATGTGGAGGCTCCTGAGCCAGGTTGACCAGCAGTATTTAGCTGCTGGATAGACAGGGTAAGTGAAACAATGCTGCCCATTAGGTGAAGAATGATGAAAGGATATTTTGACATTGGTGAGTGGTTGATCGCAGAACCAGAGATAAATTTATTTTCTGGACTTCTAGTTCTTCAGGTGGAAGTCTGAAACTACATTATTGGCAGTTTTTGCTTTTAGTCTCAATTTTTTGAAAAAGATTTCCAGAAAACATGGATCTTTGTTTCGTTGAGACATTTGCCTTATAAAAATTAATGGTTAAATAAAACATTTCGGTTAACATGCCTAAGTACAGGAGAAACCGTTGATTGGTGAGTTGTTCCTGAGACTTCCTTTTAAATGTAGTATTTAAATATGGAGGCAGTGTAGCACATTCCCATGGAATGCCTCTCCTTTCGCATAGGAACTGTAAGACACTTCTTGAGCATAGGAACTGTAAGACACTTCTTGAGCATAGGAACTGTAAGACACTTCTTGAGCAGGGAATGTTACTAACTGCAGGAGCTAAAACTCTGGGTTTCAGGATTTAGGTGACAGCTGCTGTGATTATGAAACATCTGAAATGCTGAGTTTTGAGGGTAGATATGGTCAACCAACAGTTTAAGGGCATACAGAAACAGATTAAATGGGTAACTACCAGACAATCAAAGAGGACCGGGAGAATTGGACATGCATCACTTGAGTGCATCTCACTCACCAAACAATATGCAGTTCTGATTATTGGTAAAGATGGTGGTTTGCCAGGCAGAGTTCAGGGAGCTGGGAAAGAAACTCAAAAGTAGTAATCTCAAGATTACTGTTAGTGCCTTGTACTATTGAGTGTAGGAATAAGGATAGAGCAAATTAATATATAATTTAATAGATTGTACAGTTGGGAGGGTTTCAGATTCCTGGGACACTGGGGCCAGTTCTTCAATATACAAGCTGAAGGGAAATACGGAGTCATTAAAAAGGTCATGAATGGTGCAGGGTGATATGCCGTGGGAAATAGCAGGAAAGAATCTAAAGATGTTTTGTGTTCGGAAGTTGTAGGAATTACCGATAAGGGTTGGAGTACCAGTGCCCAAGAGGTTTGTACTACTCAAGGGAATCTGTTACCATGTAAACCACAGGATAATCTGCAAACAGAAACCCAATATCAGTAACATTGAGAATCACCACAACATTAATTGCTACATCCCTGGCTGTATCCCAAGTGTGGGTTTTCCAAGGCAACCATATATAGTTACAATAGGAAAGTGGCCAAAGCACTGTTTAGGAAGGCTGGAGCGTTTCTGATCTGGCTTGAGTAACCAAGCTGTGAAGTCAATTAGCTTTGTCGTCATTGTAAGTTTTCCACATTTGAAAGGTGGAAAGGATTACAGATGTGACCATCAAATTCCAGCTGAATGCAAAATAAAAAACAAAAGATGTGTGGATTGATGTAAATCAGAAACAAAAGTAGAAATTGCTAGAGAAGCTGAGCAGGTCTGGCAGTGTCTATGAAGAGAAGTCAGAGTGAATGATTCAGGTCCGGTGACTTTTCCAGCCACTCTCACGCCTCCATAGCTGAATTTTGGTTTCGGGGCAAGTCTGTCCAGTGTGGTTAATGATGCCAGTGAGGAACCCTCAGATTGGAGCTGAAGAATGGTTCAATGCTTGCCACAGCATAATTAGACTGCAAGCAAACAGATATCGAGCTGCTTGAAATGAGATTCCATTGTCAGGACCATTCTTCATGAGTTCTGCTACATAGTAAAAATTTCCAGAACCGTTGTTATCTGCTGCGTTCCTCAAAACTTCCTTTAGCAGAGGGGTGCTGCTTTGCATCGTGAAGTGTTAGAGGATACTCTTTCTGTTTCTAATAAGGGGAAGGCTGAAGAAATAGGTGAGCAGCAGCTGGTGCCTGCACCTTTTGGATTGTGCACCAGGGAGGTTCATAATAAGCTCACTCAGGCGAATGAGCTGGCTACTACTCAACATTAACAGGACACATCTCCTGCACATCTCAACATACATATGACATACCACTGTTCATTGTGTAGCCTCTCTAAACCCTGTGCCTCAAACAAGGTATTGTAAAAATCTAGTTCATGGTTCATAGTAATATTTTAGGAAAACTATTTATTTCTGGGAAGATTATTTTTGCTAAGGTAAGGTAATTAGAATTCTGTGCTTTAGTAGTCACCAGAACCCCTCAAAAAACAGCAGTTCTGAAAGTTATCCATGTTTGTTTAATACTCTCAGAATAGAAGACAAGGAACTATAAAATATCCGAGGTTGCAACCTTCCAAAGCTATCAGCTTATTGGTTCACTTTCTTCACTCAAGGCTGAAGTCACTGAAGATACAAGGTGCAGGTCTAGTCTTGATTCTGGATTGTCCTTTCCATGTATTTCTAGCTTGGAGCTGGAACCTGCAGTTGTGGACTGCATGAAGGTTTCTCTCAACTGCAGGCTAAAAATACTCAGAGACATTGGAACTACTGCAGACAGGTGTGGCTGGTTTTTCAAAACGAGACTATGAATAACTGACACCAAGGCCTTACTGCCTTGCACTTGCGCCTACTTTGCACCATGCCTCTATCATACCAGTTATCCAGCTGCCATGTGATCATATTCAGCTTGTATCTCCCACCCAATTGGAAAGACCACTCATGTTCAGTGATTCACCCTGTGCTGACCTTGTCTCTTTACATTCCTTTAAAATCTTCATCTTGGAACAGCTGCTAACTGAATGGAAGTTCATGCGATCATACATCCTCAGTACTCTTGTGGAGTACTCTTCTACCTGCTTCGACCTGACCAGGCACCAGTACTTTGTACACCCAAAAGCATACTGGCAGTGGAGAAAAACTGATGTGTGAGGACATGGATGGGAGGCAAAACAGGAATTCCATGAGAGCAATGTCCAGCTTCCCCTTGCTGCTGTAATTTCAGGGTGAGATGATGATGAAGTTATAAAGGGCTTAGCATCACCCTGGATGGCTTTTTTGTTCCAAAAATGCCTCAGATCCGCTTGTTTTAATAGACCACCAGGTAGAGTCAATGCCCTAGAACATTGCAAACAATCCACAGTGTAAATCATATGATTTCCATTCTCTCAATAATTGAATATGTGTAAAAATGTTTCTTAAAAACATATACGCCTAATGATACCAAATAAGCTTGAAAAACAAAGTGCCCCACTATGAGTGCTTCATTTTCTTCAGAAGATGGGATAAAATGCATCAAACCACAAATATAAACCTTAAGTAAAATTTGATACAAACCTATATAGATTCCAACTTCAAGTAGCTGCACATGAAAGGAAAAGCTAGTTAATTAATTGTTTTGTAGCTAAAATAGTAACTGGATTATTTATCAGTTAAATTATAGATGTATAAATTTAACAGACTACAAAAAAAATCCTTTCAGAACTTTCTGGTTTTTCTCAGCAGATTATACAAAGCAACACCTTAAACTTCACAATACATCTTTTTAAACAGAATTAATAGCACAGAAACAAACCATTTGATCTAACAGAGCCATGGTAGTATTTATACATCACATAAGTCTCCTCCACATTAACATGCTTCTACTTCTTTTTCCCCTCATAAACCTGAAATGGCAACTCTACATGACCAGATGTTTTTTGAGGTAGAAAATTAATGGTCAAAGCATGTGCAACACTCAGACATTGTACCATAACCTTGTGATCTTAATCTAATGTTCTTGTTAATGCAGTTGATCTGAACTTGCTGAAAGAAGAGGTGAAGCTGTACAGCTGCACACCACGCAACATATCAGTGTCTCTGAGAGAGGAACTCAAACGGACAGATACCATCTACTGGCCAGGGTGTCTACTGGTAAAACGCTGTGGGGGAAATTGTGCCTGCTGCTCCCTTGGCTGCCAAGATTGTCAATGTGTTCCTATCAAAGTGTCAAAAAAATACCATGAGGTATCTGGTAGCTTCTTCAATGATTTTTCTTTTAAACTTTTACTGTAATAATCAAATGCTATCAATAAATGTTTTCTTTGTTGGGAAAGAAGTGTTGGAGTGTAAACTTTAGTAAGACAGGATATATTTTAATCCTCAGACCCTGTGTGTGGGTATCCAAAGACTTACCCGAAAGAACTTATTATCTCATAAAGTATGGTTGCAAATTTAACCCAGTAACTTTCCAACAGGTTTTTACAAGGAGAAAGAGAAGTCATTGTCTGATTAATCTGAATTCATGGGCTTTTGGCAGATTCCAACACCTCAAGTTGTCATACTCCATAATATATTACTGAATAAAGGAAAAGTGCAAAGAAAATAGCATATTATACTTGTTACATGACACCAGGTTATCGTCCAATAGGTAAATAAACCGGTTGGACTATAACCTGGTATCGTATGATTTTTAACTTTGTCCATCCCAGTCCAACATCAGCACCTCCACATCATATTATAATTGGAATAGTTTAAAGTTGTACAATTCCCATGCATTAAAAAAACACAGAATAGCACAAATGCTGAAAATCTGGAATTAAAAACATAATAACTGGATATGAATTTCAGGCTCAGAATCCATGTAGGGAAAGGAGTAGAGTTAATATTTCAGGTTTGAGACTTTCATCAGAACTAGGAATCATTAGAGGTGTCAAAATCAATGCATTGATTTAGATTACTTACAGTGTGGAAACAGGCCCTTCGGCCCAACTGACCCACCAAAGCGCACCCACTCAGACCCATTCCCCTACATTTACCCCTTCACCTAACACTACGGGCAATTTAGCATGGCCAATTCACCTAACCTGCACATTTTTGGACTGTGGGAGGAAACCGGAGCACCCGGAGGAAACCCACACAGACACGGGGAGAATGTGCAAACTCCACACAGTCGCCTGAGGCGGGAATTGAACCCGGGTCTCTGGCGCTGTGAGGCAGCAGTGCTAACCACTTTATTTGTACGTTCATTGCATGCCACAATGTTTTCGAAAATAATTCAATGGCAATGATATTTTTCAGATCAAATAAGGTTGGGCAGGTGGCAGAGGCTGGGGAAATTTACAATGGGACCAAAACAAGAAAGAGAAAAAAGTGCAATAGAATGGAACTGGAGATAAGGTCAGGAGTAGGAGTGAGAGGACAGGAATCCCAAAGGAGATGGAAAAGAGAATCAAAGGTACCTTTCTGTAATGCAGTTTCCTTGCTAAACATTCCACATTCCTGAAGAAGGGCTCATGCCCGAAACGTCGATTCTCCTGCTCCTTGGATGCTACCTGACCTGCTGCGCTTTTCCAGCAACACATTTTCAGCTTCCACATTCAGTGCCAAGTTTGGGATTCAAAACCAATGTGCCAACACTTTTGCCATTGGCTGTTATTTGTTGAATGCTATATTCCAAATGGCTGTGAGAATAAGGAGATCAATGGATAAAAGATCCGTCATGAATTGCTAATGTTTTATTTCTTTATGAGATGTCGGCATGAGATTCAACATGTTGACATTTATTTTCCAGCCATTATTCTTCTCAAACACAATACAAGTGATGAAGTCATAAGTGTGTAATATTCATGTGGAATACTCAGCTGCGAACACAAAATTGCATCATCTTTTGTCAATTTAGTATCCAATTACTTAAAAATGAGATTTTCTTTAGTTGCTGATTTTATGATATTGATATTCTTCTTTAGAGTTCTAGCTGACATATGCATATCACTGCCATAATATGCTGTTTGAATTTCAAGAAGCCCAAGTAAGAATTTGGATGATGTCGCACTGATGTCAAGGTCACTTATTTTATAAAGACAGCTTTACAAGAGAGATTTATTGTATGGACAGAATCCCCAATGATGTATTTGGACATATTGTTTGTATTTTAGTGTGTTAGTAATGGAAGATTCAAAGTATCTGGTATAATCTATTTAGTGACAGGAATAAAGCTCCTTCATCTTTCATGCTGTTTTAACTTAATGGCTTAAACTTTTTTCAGGTTCTTCAACTACGATATAGAAGTCCTGGGAAACCATTGCAGAAATCCCTGGCAGATGTGGGATTGGAGCACCATGAAGAATGTGGCTGTGTGTGTAAAGGAAAAACAGAAGGTTAAGCTAGTTTGCCCTTTTACCTTTCAAAGACTTGAAGCATTGAAAAATGGGGCCTGTGTGCATTATCTTGTTCAGAGATCACACTCATCTCAGTTTTCGACTTTCCACTTTCTAGCTTTTTGGTGGACTTTGGTGTAGACGTGTAGCTCTCCTGCCTATAAATGGACCTGAAAAGTATGAAACAGGGGACGAGCTCCATTCCCAAAAAGGTTTGGATATCTAGATGACGGCAAAGAAAATAGCTCATGCATTGAACTCTGGGTTCCCTTTCTTTCTCACCTGTGGAAGGATATAAATATTACTTAATTTACTGTTCCAGTTCTGAACCAAGTAAAATTGCAGAAAATAGTTTTCAAGAGAAAGGACTACTTCTGGAATCAACTACTGCTTACCACCATAAATGTTGTGACTTGCAGTATTCCTCGCCATGTGGCTGAAAACTTCCAAGAAAATCTGCTTATATTGTGCTGCTTGTCCTCATGTGATATCACTTCCTTTGTACATCATTTTCTTCCATACACAATTTTTAAAGAGAAATCTGCATGTTTATCTGCAATTTCTGCTACGATATCCTAGCAAATGTGTCACAGTGACAATATACTGGAGAGATACAGAATTTGAGGAGAGTAAGGACTTACCAGACTTTTCTGAGGGCATTGCCTGAAGTTGTGTACATTTTTTTATATCTTCTCATTTAGGCTAATATGACTAAAGCTTTTTTTTTTGTATTACATTAAATGTATCTATTTTGTACCAAACCTATTTAAGAATTTAGCTTTTGCATTGTCTGAGATGACTCATGATTTACAACACTTTAAACAAAAGGGAAATGGGTAGGTGTGATCAAAAGCACAGTCATATCATTGCACTGTCAGTGTTGGTGCTTTGTGTAATGTACTGTATATATCTTTTTCTACAGTAGCCACTATTTCAAAGGTCGAATTAACCAGAACGTCTACTTAATTGTCTACTTTGTTCATAAAATAGTTGTACCTGTATCTTAGTTTGACTCGGTCCTTTCTCTTTTTCAATACAATGTCATAAGGTAAAGAATATATAGTTTATGGGCAACTTGTATCTACGCAGACTTTCATTGGTGAATTTACTAACTGAGCTAGTAAGTGCAAGGTGTTCTAACTAGAGCAGCTGCATTATTAAAGGCTTCGCTACAAAAAAAGCTAGTTTTCCAGAAAGTTAGTCTTTCTCAATTGAAAATATTTGTTAAAAATATCTGAAAAAAAAAACACGTTGGTTACATATTTGTATTTATTTAATTTTAAATGAAATGTTAAAAACTCACTTGTGCCTATAAAAGAGTTAATGTAACAGCAGCTAAATCTATAAAGGTTACAAATATTTCTATACCAGTTATCTTTTATCTTTAACCACAAGATACTCCATTAACTGCAGTTAATTTGAGTCACTGTGCCACCCCTGATTTTTAAAAATCTTGCCAATTATGTGTTTAGTTGTCCCATATCAAGTTGACATTCACTGCCAATTATTATAGTGCATTATATGTACTATTAAATGTACTGGATTGTTTGGTGCATGGGTGCTGAGTTCATACCCATTCAATTCACGCCAAAGGAACCTCAGAAGACAATATATAATAAAAAGGGTCAACGCACATCTGTCCTGTATTAGCCCATAGTTATTTGTAAAATAGTACGTCAGTCAAAAGCAAACAGTGCAATCATCATATATTGCTGATTTATGCAATGGCAAGATTAGATTCTCAAATACAATTTGATGTGGCTTCCTTGGAGTATTTCTCTAAATATCTTTGTTATTTATTTTAAAAAGGGTCAACCAGCTAGGATTTGAATTTTCAACTTGTGTGACACTTAACTAGGTATCACTGATTTCTGTGGCTGTTGGATGATTACCAGCTGACCTTGAAATCCCAAGTTAGAACAGCTAATGTGAAGTGAACTTCCATGAAGTTTAAAGAGATTATTCAGTTATTATGATACAATACATTTATTTTGTTTCACAGGTGTTATTTCTTTGGGATGAAGGGCCTGTTTCCTTGCTATATACCTCCAAGAGAATACAAGAAAGGTTAGGGTGAGAAAAATCCATTCAGTCTATCCAAGTATTGTCAGTGTACTCTTCAAGTCTTCAAGACTTTGGAAAGGACATAAAGAGTGGAGGCATTGACTTTGCTTCCAATATTATGCAAATCTGAGATGTAAAATGTTCAGTCTTTACCCATTCAAGTGCCATAGACAGCACTTCATTATCAACAACTACATGAGCAGGAAGAGTACATGTTAATATGAGTACTGATAAGTCAGGGTAATATGCAACATAATAAAAATTAATGCACTTTGACCATTACAAGGCACACAGTAATTATCTATGCTCTGGTTTACATTTCCTATCCTGTTATAAATAATGTGGCACCACAAAGACACTGATTCTGTTCAGTTTTGAGAGAGTAAGCAGGTCGTAAACATTTCAGCCATCTCTCATTAGCAATCATGAGGAAGAGAAGTCCCACACCACTGACGAAAGCAACTGAATACCAAGATTCACAGGAAGGTGGCATGTTAAAACAAACATTGAAAACCACAATAGATGAGGTACAATTTAATGAGGGAAACTAATTCACTACTAATCTTTAGATCTGACAGTAGAGGAAAAGCTGGGTTCAACATGGAGTGTTCCCTAGCTTGTGCTGTTCATGGCCAAGGCCAGAAAGTTAAGCAGTGTTTTGTTGCTCTGTAAGAAGTATCTGGTCTGATCAAAATACTAACAGTTTAGTCAGTTTTTTACTTGTTTGTTTATGGTGAGCCCTAAACTTGTTCTCAGTGTGGTTTGTCAGTAGTTTATATTAAAAATGTCAAAAGGTGGAGTGCTGTCCTCATCCTACTGTACTGTTCCAGTGAGGCTCAGTGTAAGCTTCAGCATTTCATAGGCTTTCAGAGTCAGCAACTGGTTCAACAGTTTTAGAGAATAAATTCTTGTCGCTTTTTTTTCATGTTCTTGGCTTGTTCTGGTTTTCTCTTCTTTCAGATAGAAGCATATCTTCATGTAGGACGATGATTCCTCACCACAGTCACCTCAGCATAAGGTACATCAGGTAGATTGGCTACCACCACCCTCATTCCAGTAGGGATCCATAGGGCCTGATTGACCCAGTGTGGTATTGGAAACAGTCTAACAAGACACTGTTGCACAAAATAAAATGTTGTTTATTGCAAGACAGCAACCAAGGTCATTGATATGATAGATATTCATTACAATGATCAGGGAGACCTCAGGAGTAGGTCTGTCTTGTTTAAGATCCAAAGTTGTTCTTCCATTCAAGTCTGTATGACATCGTTGTGCATTACTTAATACATTAGATTTAACACTTTCTAAGGCAAACATCATACTTCCTTTTTTTGTGTCTTTTCTTGCTTCTTTGGGACTGGAGGATTATTTTTTTTCCCTGTAATTCACTCCTGTCTGCCACTCTATCATAGAGCTTCTTTTATTCTTGTTCTATCCACTTCCTGCCCAAAACCTAAAACATCCCTAACTTTTTCCAGTTTTGGTGGAGGGTCACATACCTGAAACATAATGGTGAATGTTTCTATATTTTGGCAGCATCAATGTCAAGAGTTTCGTGGATGGATTTTCCTATGTGTGCCTAGGTGACTTTTCTCATACAATCTGGTCACCTCATTAGTTACGAATCTGGGCCCTACACTGCCCTTCTTTATCAGTCATGTGTTCACAGCATCGGAACTGCTCCTCACTGACAAAACTTTCCAGCAGTGAAGCTGTAGGTACAATAATTAAATCCCAGCTAAACACCAGTTCAAACACTGGAACCCAGGAATGATCATTGCAAGTGTGTTGCCCGACTGAAAAGGAGATGGCTGAGAAAGGGAAGGTGACACTCTGGTCCATGCACAGGGATCGAGAAATCTTGGTCGAGGAGGACCTTCCTCTGTTTCCAGGACTGCGATTGGAGATGACAGCAGCAGATGCTGTCAGCCTGGATGGAGAGAGCCACCTGAGTCAATGCAGTTTCCACAAAGAGAAGACATGCGCAACAATGCAGTAAGAATGCTAGTCACAATCTACTACTCCTTCTTGCCCTCTGTACATCTCACTCTACTCACTCACTCATGTAACCTTATCAATTGTCCTGTTCCTGTAACACCACTAATGCCTATTCCAGCACTTTTCTAGAGTCGTAGAGGTGTACAGCACGGAAACAGACCCTTCGGTCCAAATCATCCATGCTGACCAGATATCCTAACCTAATCTAGTCCCATTTGCCAGCACTTGGCCCATATCCCTCTAAACCCTTTCTATTCATACGCATATCCAGATGCTTTTAAATGCTGCGATTGTTCCGGCCTACACTAATTCCTCTGGTAGCTCATATCATATGCGCATCACCCTTTGCGTGAAGAAGTTGACCCTTGGGTTCCTTTTATATCTTTCCCCTCTCACTGTAAACTTATGCTCTCTCATTCTGGACTCCCCCACCACGGGGAAGACACCTTGTCTCTTTACCCCATCCGTGCCCCTCATGATTTTATAAACCTCTATAAGGTCACCCCTCAGCCTCCGACACTCCATGGAAAACAGTCCCAGCTTATTCAGCCTCTCCCTATAGCTCAAATCCTCCAACCCTTGTAAATCTTTTCTGAACCCTTTCAAGTTTCACAACATCCTTCCAATAGGAAGGAGAGCAGAATTACACACAATATTCCAATAGTGGCCTAACCAACATCCTGTACAGCCACAACATGACCTCCCAACCCCTATATTCAATACTCTGACCAATAAAAAAAAGCATACCAAGAAAGGAAAGCAGTCGGGCAACACACTTGCAATGGTCATTCCTGGGATCCAGTGTTTGTGGGCGGCACGGTGGCACAGTGGTTAGCACTGCTGCCTCACAGCGCCTGAGACCCGGGTTCAATTCCCGCCTCAGGCGACTGACTGTGTGGAGTTTGCACGTTCTCCCCGTGTCTGCGTGGGTTTCCTCCGGGTGCTCCGGTTTCCTCCCACAGTCCAAAGATGTGCAGGTCAGGTGAATTGGCCATGCTAAGTTGCCCGTAGTGTTAGGTAAGGGGTAAATGTAGGGGTATGGGTGGATTGCGCGTCAGTGTGGACTTGTTGGGCCGAAGGGCCTGTTTCCACACTGTAATGTAATCTATGCCAAATGCCTTCTTCACTATCCTATCTACGTGTGACTCTACTTTCAAGGAGCTATGAATCTGCACTCCAAGATCTCTTTATTCAGCAAACACTCCCCAGGACCTTACCATTATGTGTATAAGTCCTGCTCTGATTTGCTTTTCCAAAATGCAGTACCTCGCATTTATCTAAATTAAACTAATCTGCCACTCCTCAGTCCACTGGCTCATCTGATCAAGATCTCATTGTAATCTGAGGTAACCTTCTTCGCTGTCCACTACACCTCCAATTTTGGTGTCATCTGCTAACTATGTTCATATCCAATCATTTATATAAGTGACAAAAAGTAGTGGACCTAGCACCAATCCTTGTGGCACTCCCCTGGTCACAGACCTCCAAGCTGAAAAACAACCTTCCACCATCACCTTCTGTCATCTACCTTTGAGCCAGTTTTGTATCCAAATAGCTGGTTCTCCCTCAATTCCATGAAATTTAACCTTACTAAACAGTCTCCCATGGGGAACGTTGTTGAACACCTTATTAAGTCCATATAGATCACGTCCACTGCTCTGCCCTCCTCAATCCTTTTTGTCACTTCATCAAAAACTCAATCAAGTTCGTGAGACATGATTTCCCACGCACAAAGTCATGCTGACTATCCCTAATCAGTCCTTGCCATTCCAACTCCATGTAAATCCTGTCCCTCATCAATAAGTTCACAAAGTTCCTCCTTCCAGGAGGTAAGGAGACAAATATTGGCCACCCCCATGTTTGTCTTGGTCCTTTCAGCCCTGTTATGCAAAGTGGTAAAGGAAGGGATTGTATGAGGAGGAGGTGCTGGATGTCTAAAAATGCATAAAAGTGGATAAATCCCCAGGACCTGATCAGGTATAGCCTGGAACTCTGTTGGTACCTAGGGAAGTGATTGCTGGGCCCCTTGTTGAGATAGTTGTATGATCGATAGTTAGTCACAGATGAGGTACCAGAAGACTGGAGGTTGGTTAATGTGGTGCCACTATTTAAGAAAGGTGATAAGGAAAAGCCAAGACCAACAACCTGCCCACCACCAACATCAGGCTTTCTAGTCTATAGTTCCTTTGGTCTGCATGGTGGCTCAGTGGTTAGCACTGCTGCCTCATCAGCACCAAGGATCCGGGTTCAATTCCAGCCTCAGGTGACTGTGTGGAGTTTGCACATTCTCTCCGTGTCTGTGTGGGTTTCCTCTGGTGCTGTGGTTTCCTCCAATGGTCCAAAGATGTGCAAGGTTTTGTGAATTGGCCATGGTGAATTGTCCATATTGTTCAGGGATGTATAGGTTAGGTGCATTAGTCAGGGGAAATATAGGGTAATGGGTCTGGGTGGGATGCTCTTCGAATGGGCAGTGTGGACTTGTTGGGCTGAAGGGCCTGTTTCCATAATGTAGGAATTCTAATTCAAGTCGGATCAAGTCCTGGGGATTTATCCACTTTAAGCATTTTAAAACATCCAGCACCTCCTCCTCATCCAATGCCTTCCTTTGTCACATTGCAGAAGATCATCTTGCATAACAGGACTGAAAGGACAAATTCAGACATCAGGGTAGCCAATATTTGTCTCCTGAGCTTGGTGACGATGCACTTGTTGCACCCCAATCAGATTAATTCTGTTGTTCTGCACTGCTCCCCCATTACCAATACCGAATGTATCCTGACTTTCTATTCAAACCTTTTTCCCTGTTATGTAAATAATTCCTTCTCTTAGGCAGACACATGGCATCCACATGGCCTCTGCACTAAGAGGCCAGTACCTGACCCCATCAGCTCCTCCTTTAGCTCTGAAGTAAAAAAAATCACAGATCTCTCAGAGGATGCACTAGCAAGGCTTTCTCCTGCACCCTCCACAACCTTGGTGGCACATTTATCTAGATTTGAATTGGGAGTGGAATCTGGTGGGTGCATCATTGGCATGTTCCTGCAGCTGGTTGAGGAAAAAATGTCCAAGCCACTAGCACTTAGTGAACCTTAAGAAACCAGGCACCTGCGCAAATCCAGGAAGAAGGCAAGATGGATACAGAACTGTCTTAATCATAGGAGACAGAGGGTATTGGTGGAAGGATGCTTTTTGAAATGGAGGGCTGTAACTAATGGTGTTCCACAGAGATCAGTGCTGGGACCTCTGCTGTTCATAGTGTACATAAATGATTTGGTGGGAAATGTCTAATTAGTAAGTTTGCAGATGATACATAGATTGGTGGTATTGCAGCTAGTGAGTAGCTGCAGCCAAAGGATATAGCAAGCATGCGCAGAAAAATGGCAGATGGAGTTTAATCTAGACAAATGTGAGGTGATGTATTTTGGATGGTCAAGTACAGGTGGAAATCCTACAGTGAAAGGCAGAACCCTTAGGAGTATTGATATGCAGAGGGATCTGGGTGTGCAAGTCCACAGATCACTGAAGGTGGCAGCGCAGGTAGGTAAGTTGGTAATAAAAGGCCTATGGCATGCTGGCCTTCATTGGAAGGGACATAGACTATAAGGAAAGACAAGTTATGCTGCAGCTCTATCGAACTTTAGTTAGGACACGCTTGGAATATTGCGTACAGTTCTGGTCACCATGCTACTGGAAGGATGCAGATGCTTTGGAGGCAGTACAGAAAAGATTTACCAGGATGTTGCCAGGTATGAAGAATTTTAATGATGAAGAAAGGTTGGATAGACTGGAGTTTATTTACACTGGAACGCAGGAGGTCGAGAGGCAAACTGTTAGAAGTTTATAAGATAGTGAATGTCTTCGATAGAGTGGAAAATATGAGGCTTTTACTAAGGGACACAGGTTCAAGATATGGGGGCATGTTTAAAAGAGTTGTGCAAGGCACGTTTTTAACACAAAGGGTGGTGACTGCCTGGAACACACTGCGAGAGGAGGTGGTGGAAGCAGATACAATAGCAGCTTTCAAGAAGCACCTGGAGGAATACATGAATAGGAATGAAATAGAGGGATATGGATCCTATAAGTGAAGACAGTTTTAGTATGGAAGGGCAAAGTGGAAAGCAGTAGGGCCTATTCTTGTGGCTGCATTGTTCTTTGTTCTAAGAAGATGACTCCATAGTGTCAGGTTTTATAACTTTGTGCGACTGTCTGTGTATTTACACAAACAGCAGGCAGGTCTGGTAGAGACACTCAGTAAACTAGACTAAACGTTGGAGTCCACTAACATGATCAGTGCCACATTGGCTCCAGCAAGCCTATATCTGCCATGGACAGGTTGGCATCTGCCAAAGAGTGCCAAGTTCAGCAGAACACTCAGTGGCTGCTGGAAGTGCACTCGGATCTGCTTTCTATTGCTTTAGCCATTGGTGTTCAGCATCAATGACAGGGGGACGAAGAACCTTAACTTTGCTCCAGGTGCCCCTTCCTTTCAAGGTGACAGGGTAGTGCTAGCAGGTACCCAGGTGAAGGAGGAAACAAGCAGAGTAGCTGCTTCCAACCCTTCTCTTCCACTTCTCCTCCCCCACCGTAAGAAGACACTTCAGAGATGCCGAGTGCCCAAGTTCACCCTGCCTGTGATCCCCAATGGTGTAGTAGCTGCAGCTGAGCTGAGCTGAGCCAATGTCTAGATGGGAAACATGCAGCATGTCTCCTCCCTGCACTCCACAAGCATCTCTGGGGTCATCTGCTCAAACTTTCCAGGCAAAACGTTTCCATTGCAGATCGGGCTCCCTCCACTCCGGTTGCAGACACCCTTTGGTCTGCACATAAATATAGAGGGAGAGCAGGGTCGAAGAAACCTCTCAGAGGACAAATTGGTGACACAGATGTTTCAAAAATGTTATAAATATAATCTCAAATTTGTAACATACATCCACTTCAAATCATCACTTTAGCTGTAGGCCTGGTCCATTGACTGCCATGTCAGAGTTGAGCAGCCTCCATGTATCTCCAAGGAGGATAGAAGTTACAACAGTGATGCATTATTTGTCTCTGGAAGCATCCTGGATTGCAATAGATTTCACACATCTTTCAAAGCTTAGGTTCATGACTACAGCAAGACTTAGCACTGAGGAGGTTACTGATTGCAAAGCTAATGTGAATGCCTTCTAAAATATTCTTGCCCATGTTCTTGTTCCACACTATTGCCACTTTGGATGTGTGACTAAATGATCATTCTGGACACAGGTTCATTCTATCTTTATGCTTTACAGGGGAGCAGC
The DNA here is from genome assembly GCF_004010195.1 of Chiloscyllium plagiosum. Classification (NCBI taxonomy): domain Eukaryota; kingdom Metazoa; phylum Chordata; class Chondrichthyes; order Orectolobiformes; family Hemiscylliidae; genus Chiloscyllium; species Chiloscyllium plagiosum. Next base: position 69,557,797 of record NC_057728.1, on the reverse strand, counting down.
ATTAATTTAAGGATGAGATCCAAACTCAGCCTCATAGTACAGCATTCTAGTGAAAATAATGGTTTTGAGTGCAAATTCTGTAATATTAGATCTTGGATTGAAGTGTACTTAAGCATCACATGCTCATGTAGCAGTTTGTGAAATCGCAGACTTTGAAAAATGATGGTGAGTGATTAGGGTTTGCTTATAATTCTGATATTGGCCGTAGCAGAACTGATTGTGCAGCTGTCAGATACCTCATCATGATGGATACCTAAGAAGCTAACTTTTCCTTTGTGCCATGAGATGTTAGAACCCTAATATCATAATGCTGTCTCTTCTTGTACATGTTAGAGAAAATGGTGTCCTTGAAACCTGAAGCAGCAAATGATGTGAAGCCCTCAAACAATTGTTCACAATAATTTTGCACAAGAGGAAAGACAAAGAATGAACAAATGAGCAAGATACAGTTTATGGTTTTGTGACTAAACAAGAGCTACTTGTCCTTGGATCAACGAGACATGCACATTCATTATATATGGGGAATGATGTCTTCACCCAATTCTCGCGGAAAAGAATGTCAATAAGTTCTGACTAGCTTGTTGTAGCTGACATGGCATTGCTCTGTCTCTGTCTCTTGGTTAATGTCCTCATCATCTTCCTCAGAAGACTGTTGCTCCTCTCCTGGCTCTTCAGCATCAATTACATCCTGCCTTTGCCTACCGCAGTTGTGCAGGGCACAGTTTGCCAGGATTAAGTAATACATTCTATCTGAAGTATATTATAAACCGCCACAGACTGATCCAAATATTGGATTCTCATGCTGAGCAGCCATCATTTCTTCCACAATAGCCCTGCTGGAAGTATGGGTTGCATTATATATTGCCTAAGCCTTGGTCAAGAGTTTCATAAAGAAGTCATCAATCATTGCTTGAGAAGGTAACCTTTGTTTCCCAGCAGCCAACCATGTATAGCATTTGGCACTTGGAGCAAGGCAGGAAATTGAAAGAAATCAGGAACGTAGGCATCATGGCAGCTTCCAAGATATCTGGCACAGATTTCTACATAAGCCATCCCCACCTTCAGAGCACAAGTCCTGCTGTAACACAAGACACCATTCTGTTAGTGTTCTGGAATATCCTCAGCCTCAGCCATTGCACTTCACTGTCTAGGGGAAATGACAGTGAGGACGGTAAATTCTAGGCCTCCTAAATCTCCTCTACATCTTGAGGACAATGTCTGCTGTGGTTTCTCCATAAGAGTGGCTATTCAGCAACTGCTGTTGGTCTGGACATTCAGATGCCCTTGTATTTCAAATCATCTGTATTGTCTTTGTATGGCTCTGGCAACAACAGCAACTGTTGCTGGTTCCATCCAGGACGGGTGGAATGAATGCATGTGGGGCATATCAGAACCAGAATAGTGATGTGATTGCTGAGCAGTTGAAGGAAATATAGATCAGGCTTTATCACAGACTGCAGTACGGTCAGACATGAAGCCATTCCAGAAGGAGGGCCATAAAATGTCTCTACATGGTCCTCTAAGACAGTGCACATTTCATCTTATACAAATACATGCAGTACAAGACACATTGTGCAAATAATGTGTGGTCTAATAACTGTGGTAGGAATACAACCATCTTGCCCTCACCACCCCCAAATCATCAAAGAAATGAAACATTGGCTAAAGTCCTATGTTCTCACATCCTGACAGTTCACTTTGAGAGAAAAGCAGCTCCATGCCCATGTATAGTTATAAGACTTTTGGAATAGAGGTATCAAAGGGTTGAATGGGAACATGGACAGCCTCAAAGCAGAAGGCTTGACAAGAACAGTGACACAAAACGTACATGAAGAGCAATGGAGGCATCTTGACTTTCAGGAGCATGAATTTGGATATTGTTCCATCTTCCACCAAATTTTTATTGTGCAAAATGGATGGAAAATAGTTTTTAGCAGATTTACAGAGAGGGCAGTCAGTTTGTTTTGCAGACTTTTGGAGAACACAACAGACACTTTTAAGGCCACCTGTAATCATTCCTGCTTCTCAGGTGACGAGAATTAATTTGTCATGATCAATGCCATGGTCAAGATTGCTTATGACCAAAGTTTGTAATATGTATTATTTGGTCAATAAATGAGCTGCACATGAAGAGTAATTTAATGGAAGATTTGAGTCTTCACTCAAATCTTAGGATGCTTGATTAATACAATTGCTCCTTCCCTCGCAAAACCCCAAGTGCACTCTGCCCCCACAAAAGAACTTATCCTGTTTTGCACCCCAGTTTCCGATCACTTCACATCTACAGTGGTCAAATCATACCTACAAACAAGTGGGACCTCTGTATTTATAAATTTGTCAATCAATTTTTATGATCCGTTCTTTTCCTCATTTATTTTATCTTGTTCTGCGCAATCCAGGGCAACTAATGCTGTGGCCATAGTAAGTAAAGAGGAACCTTGACTATCCGGCATTGGACTATCCAGCAAGATCACAAGGTCCCAATGCTTGGCTAAACTGTTATCCGGCATTCAATTATCTGGAATTTGATTAACCGAACAAAATACTCCCTATCCATGTCCTTCAGACAATCGAGGTTCCTCTGCACCAGCAAAGCAAATGACTAGTAGGAAAAATGCTTGTTAAATCTCATAAAATGCCAGGACAATGACAAAGCAAAATAAGGAGAGAGGATGAAGGATTTTGACAGTATTAGGTAACAACTTTCAAAAGCTGATTGGGGGGCAAATGTTCACAGGTAAAGGGATGACTGGAAAATGGGAAGCCTTCTAAAATTAGATAATAATACTCCAGAGACAGTATATTTCTGTTCAGTGAAAGGAAAGACTGGTAGGAGTAGGGAATGCTGGATGACCAGAGGAATTGAGGTTTTGGTTAAGAAAAAGAATGAAACATATGTCAGGTACAGACAGCACAGATCGAGTGTATCCTGAGAAGAGTATTGGGCGGAACGGTGGCACAGTGGTTAGCACTGCTGCCTCACAGCTCCAGAGACCCGGGTTCAATTCCCACCTCAGGCGACTGACTGTGTGGAGTTTGCACGTTCTCCCCGTGTCTGCATGGGTTTCCTCCGGGTGCTCCGGTTTCCTCCCACAGTCCAAAGATGTGCGGGTCAGGTGAATTGGCCATGCTAAATTGCCTGTAGTGTTAGGTTAGGGGTATGGGTGGGTTACGCTTCGGCGGGTCGGTGTGGACTTGTTGGGCCAAAGGGCCTGTTTCCACACTGTAAAGTAATTTAAAGTATAAAGGCAGTAGGAGTATACTTAAGAGGGAAGTCAGGAGGACAAAAAGAGGACATGAGCTAGCTTTGGCAAATAGGGTTAAGGATAATCCAAAGAGATTTTATAAATACATTAAGGACAAAAGGGTAACTAGGAAGAGAATAGGGCCCATCAAAGATCAGCAAGGCTTTGTGTGGAGCAGTAGGAGATGGGGGAGATACTGAAGGAGTATTTTGCATCGGTGTTTACAATGGAGAAAGTCATGGAAGATAGAGAATGTGGGGAAATAGATGGTAACATCTTGAAAAATGTCCATATGACAGAGGAGGTGGCACTGGATGTCTTGAAACACAGAAATGGATAGATCCCCAGGACCTGATCAGGTGTACCTTTGATCTCTATGGGAAGCTAGGGAAGTGATTGCTCAGCCTTTTACTGAGATATTTGTATCAATAGTCACAGGTGAAATGCCGGTAGACTGGAGGTTGGTTAATGTTGTGCTACTATTTAAGAAAGGTGGTGAGGAAAAGCCAGGGAACTATAGACCAGTGAGCCTGACCTCAGTGGTGGGCAAGTTGTTGGAGGGAATCCTGAGGGACAGGATGTACATGTATTTGGAAAGGCAAGGACTGATTAGGGATAGTCAGGGATGGTGTTGTGCTTGGGAAATCACATCTCACAAACTTGATTGTGTTTTTTGAAGTAACAAAGAGGATTGATGATGGCAGAGTGGTTGACATGATCTATATAGACTTCAGTAAGACATTCGACAAGGTTCCTCATGGGAGACTGGTTAGCAAGGTCAGATCACATGGAATACAGGGAGCGCTAGCCATTTGGATACAGAACTGGCTTGAAGGAAGAAGACAGAGGATAGTGGTGGAGGGATGTTTTCAGACTAGAGGTCTGTGACCAGTGGTGTGCCACAAGTTTCAGTGCTGGGTCTACTGCTTTTCATCATTTATATAAATGATTTTGATGTGAACATTGCAGACATAGTTAATAAGTTTGCAGATGACACCAAAATTGGAGGTGTAGTGGACAATGAAGAAGGTTACCTTCACTTAGAACTGGATCTTGATCAGATGGGCCAATGGGCTGTGAAGTAGCAGATGTAGTTTAATTTAGATAAATGCGAGGCACTGCATTTTGAGAAAGCAAATCAAAGCAGGAATTATACATTTAATGTAAGGTCCTGGGGAGTGTTGCTGAACAACGAGACCTTGGAGTGCAGGTTCATTGTTCCTTGAAAGCAGAGTCGCAGATAGATAGTGTAGTGAAGAAGGTGTTTGGTACGCTTTCCTTTATTGGTCAGAGTATTGAGTACAGGAGTTGGGAGGTCATGTTTCGGCTGTACAGGACATTGGTTCGGCCACTTTTTGAATGTTGCATGCAATTCTGGTCTCCTTCCTATTGGAAGGATGTTGTGAAACTTGAAAGGGTTCAGAAAATATTTACAAGGATATTGCCAGGGATGGAGGATTTGAGCTATAGGGAAAAGATGAATAGGCTGAAGCTGTTTTCCCTGGCATGTCCGAGGCTGAGGGGTGACCTTGTAAAGGTTTATAAAATCATGAAGGGCATGGATAGGATAAAAAGGCAAGGTCTTTTCCCTGGGATCAAGGAGTCCAGAACTAGAGGGCATAGGTTTAGGGAAAGAAATAAAATGGAACAAATGGGTCAACCTTTATATGCAGAGGGTGGAACATGTATGGAATGAGCTGCCAGAAGAAGTGATGGAGGCTGGTACAATTACAGCATTTAAAAGGCATTTGGATGAATATATGCATAGGAAGGAATTAGTAGGATTTGGGCAAATGTAACTAGATTATGTTGGGATATCTGGTCAGCATGGATGAGTGGACCGATGGGTCTGTTTCCATGCTGTACATCTCAATGACTCTATGGCTCTATCACTTGTGTATTATATTCAGAAAATCAGTACAGAAAATAACCCTCCTGATCTTGGTGAGAGAACACTATTCCACAGAGATTACCTCAAAAACACTTTGAATCAGCAGAAAGCAGAAGATAGGCAATCTTCACTTTTCTTGTAAGGCTTAATTGAAATGTTTGCAAGAATTTTTTTGATTTGATGCTGGTTACAATCTGTGAATGTTGGTAGTTTTTATGCAGTAAGGTTCTCACGTCCACTTGTTGCTGCAGTCATCCACGCACAAAGGCTCTTCTCTACAATGTATATCTCTCACTAAGGAATGGTGTCATTTCCTTATTTATCGTGTCAGCCTGACCTGAAAGCCATTTAGGCAGCATTTCCAGGCTTACTGTGCCTGAAATGCCATTCAGCTGTGTTTAACTGTGATTCTTCCATCTATATTCATGCTGCATGCAGTTGAAGTTTCTTCAAGAATTTTGCTTAAAATATTTCTAATGTATCTCCACTTTCCAGTTTAGTATGTTTCATGCATGTTAATAAAAATCCCTTAATTAACAACAATTAATGGTAGATAGTGACACTATTCTATAAGGTGCCCAATCCGTCTTTATGCATTTGCCTTAACATGAGTATGCATGCATGTGTATTTGAGTTGCATTTGGAAAATATCATACATTGTCTGATTAATCAGAAAGTGATAAACTATTGGATAGTAGTTAAGACTTTTGAGATGAATTTATTTAATGACAGCAGGCATGATGGACTGAATGGTCTCCTTCAGTACTCTACCATTTCTGTGAATCTGTGATAAGTTGAGTACAGTGAGTGGCGGGAAAGAGTATGGCATTCCAACTCAATTTCCTACAGGTCTCCACTTTTCCTCATACAAGGTGAGGAAAACCATCCTAGCAGTGGTTTAAATTACCTCTTTCATGTTGACTTGCATAATTTCTCCAGAGTACCTGTCTCTTATCAGAAACAAAAACAGAAATTACTGGAAAAGCTCAGCATTCTGTGCAGAGAAATCAGAGTTAATATTTTGCGTCAAATGACCATCCCTCAGAACTCAATGCAGCTGGGAAAGTTCGGTTTATATGCAGAAAATAGGGCAGGGGGTGGGGGGAATAAGGAGTAAACAACAGGTGGAGACAGATCCCAAAGAGAGAGTAGAACAATTGGACAGAGAAAGGACTGGATAACAATCTGGCTAGGTGAGTGAATAATTGTTAATTGGGACAGTCAGTGGCTAACAATGAGTTGTGTGTAATAGCAGACTATGTGATAACAAGGCCTGATGTGTCGGGGTAGAGGCAAGGACATGGGAGAATTTGAGCCCTATTGAACTCAATATTGAGTCCAGAAGGCTGCAGGATCCCCAAGCAGAAAATGAAATCTGTTCTTCCAGCTTGCACTGAGCTTCACTGAAGCACTGCAGCAAGCCCAAGACGGAGACATTGCCTAGGGAACAGAGTGGTCTCTTAAAGTGATAGGCAACTGGAAGCTCAGGGGTTTTGTTTTTGCAAGCAGAAAATAGATGTTCTGCGAAGCAGTCACCCAGTCTGCACTTTGTTTCCCCAGTGTAGAGGAGACCACATTGTGAGCAGCAAATGCAGTAAATTAGATTGTGAGAAGTGCAGGTAACATGCTGATTCACCTGGAAAAATTGTTTGGGGCTTGGATACCGAGAAGGGAGGAAGTAATTGGGCAGGTGTTACACCTTTGGCGGTTGCCAAAGGAATATGCTGTGAGCCTGTGGAAAGGGTATTGGGAGTTAAGTAAGAGTGGACCAGGATGTCCCAGAGGGAACGGTCTCTGTGGAAGGCAGACAAGGAAGAGGAAGGGAATATGTGTCAGCCGGTGGCATGTCGCTGAAGGTGGCAGAAGTAGTGGCTGATGATCCTCTGGATGTGGATGCTGGTGAAACAGTAGGTAAGGACAAGGGGAACGCTATTGCTGTTGTGGGAGGGTAGAGAGGGCATGAGGGCCGCAGTGCAGGAGATGGATCAGACCTGGTTGAGAGCCCTGTCAACAACGGTCCTGGAAAATCCCCAGCTGAAGAAGAGGATAGACATTTCGGAGGCTCCTTTGTTGAAGTTAGCTTCATTAAAACAGATGTGACATGGACGGAGGAACTGGGAGAATGGAATAAAGTCTTTACAGGATACAAGGTGCGAGGATGGATGGTCACAGTAACTGTGGGAGTCAATTGGTTTACAGTGGATATTGGTGGCCAGCCATTCCCCAGAAATGGAGTCGATGGTAGTCATGATTTGAAGGTGCCAGTGTTGGACTGGGGTGGACAAAATTTAAAATCTCACAACACCAGGTTATAGTTCAGCAGGTTTATTTGGAAGCACTAGCTTTTGTGGTGCTGCCTCTTCATCAGAAAAATGACCACAAGATGCAGAATTCATAGGAAAAGGCTTACAGTGTCATGGAGCTGTAACAAATTTAGATTCATCTTTTAGAATAGGATATGCTAGTTTCAGTTCTTTAATATATAAATCCCAGAACTCCTTTGCAGTTACATTCTCAAGATAACTTCAGCTTTTCTAACAACAGGTGCCATCTCAGCTCAAACAATATAGTAAAGGTGTGAGGTTAAAGTCTGTCTATGTCCCAATGTTTATGGAACATCAACACCATCAGGTCATTATGCCAACCACAGTCACCAACCCAATTTCATCTGATGATCTCCCTGCCCTCCCTCAATTGCCTCCAAGCTCAAAGTATCCCAATCACCTCACAGCTTGCTTCTACCTCCTTTCCAAAATCCAAAAACAGTATGCCCAGACAGAAATATTGTTTCAACCTGCTCCTGCCCCAGAGAACTTATCTCTTCCTACCTTGACTCAGTCCTTTCCCCTCTGACACAATCCCTGCCCACTTACATCTGTGATCCCTCTAACACTTTATAGCAGTTTCAGAATTTCCAGTTTCTGGGGTCCAGTCACCTTCTCTTTACAATCCCATCACCCATTAGGATGGTCTCAGGGCTCGCCACACTTTCCTGAAAAAAAACACTCTCTTGCAGCTGGCTGAGCTCGTCCTCACCCTGAACAACTTCTCTTTCAACTCCTCTCATTTTCTTCAGGCTAGAGGCGTGGCTGTGGTACCTGCATGCACCTCAGTTATGCCTGTTTCTTCGTGGGGTACATAGAACATTCCTCATTGCAGTCCTATTCCGGCCTTCACCCACACCTCTTTCTCCAAAATATTGAGATAGTAGTGCTTCCCTCTCCTGTCCAGAATTAGTAAAGTTTATCGATTTTGCTTCCAATTTCCACTCTGTCTTCACTTTCACCAAATCCCTCAGACTCCTCCCTTCCCTTCTTTGATATATCTGTTTCCATTTCTGGGTTAAAAATAGCACAACACCAGATTATAGTCCAGCAGGTTTATTTGGAAGCATTGGCTTTTGAGGCACTGCCTCTTCATCAGGTGGTTGTGGAACATGACCATAAGACACAGAATTCATAGGAAAAGGCTTACAGTGTCATGAAGCTCTAATGATATAGTAAAGAAACTTACATTAAGTCCTTAATCTTTTAGAATGGGATATGTTAGTTTTGGTTCTTTAATATATAAATCCCAGAACTCTTTTTAAGTTACATTCTCAAAATAACTTCAGCTTTTCTAACGATAGGTGCCATCGCAGCTTAGACAATGCATAAAAGCTGTGAGGTTAAAGTTTGTCTGTGTCCCAGTGTTGAGTCAGATTGGTCCTATTTCTAAAGTAGGAATCTTACATGGATTTATGCAGTTTTTGAGCAAAATAAAATATAATTCTGCAAATACAAATTCACCCCATAAACTTATATGTGTGTGAATACAGGAGAGATAGAGTGAGTGTGTGCACATGTGAAAGAGTGTATGTAAATGTGTGTGTGAAAGCTTGATCAAGTATGTGTGTGAGTGAGTGTGATGGGTTTCAGCCCTGTGAGAGGGTGCGTGCGCAGGTTACATGTGTGTGTGTGTGAGGGGAGAGAGAGGGGGAAGGGTGAGGAAGAGAGAGAATGGGGGGAGAAGAGAATAGAAGAGAGAGGAGAAGAGAGAGATGCAGTGGGGTCACCAGTAGTGTGATATGAACCGAAGATCCTAATTGAGGCCATCTCCATGGGCACCGAACCTGGCTCTCAGCCTCTGCACAGCCACTTTGTGTTGTTGCTTACGTTGTCCCGAAGCCCGCCTTGGAGGATGGTCACCCGAAGATCTGTCCCAGACCCAATTGAAAGGGAACACTCCTGCCTAGTGATCGTTGCCTCGTAACCATTCATCAGTTGTTGTAGCATCTGCTCAGTCTTGCCAATATCTATCGCAAACCCACGGATAACCCCATGATGCTACATTTCTCTAGCTTCCACCCGAAACAGCCATCCCCTACAGACAAGCCCTACGCTATACAGGATCTGTTCTGATGAGGAGGAACGCGACGGACACCTGAAGGTGCTAAAGTATGCCCTCATAAGAATGAAGTAACATGCTCAATTCATCAACTGCCAGTTCCAATGTGCCACAGCGGGGAAACTAGTAATGACCTCCTCAGGAGAGAGACACATGTTGTAACAATAGGGTACCCGTCGTTGTCCAGTACATCCCGGGAGCCAAAAGGTTACGCCATGTTCTCTGCATCACATTATAAATGAGGATGCGCACCTCGCCAAGACCTTCACCACGCCTCCACTTCTCTCCTTTAAACAACCAACAAACCCACTCATACCCATATGCACACACTCACTCTGTCTCTCCTGCACATGTACACATAAAAGTTTATGGGGTGAATTTGTATTTGCAGAATTATGTTTTATTTTGCTCAAAAACTGTATAAATCCATGTAAGATTCTGTCAGTCCTACTTTACAAATAGAATCTGTCACTAAATTGAAGTAGCACTAACCAGAATTACAAATGTGTCTGTGACTGTGATCATGGTGAGAGAATCCTTCCTTGACTGTCCTGCAGCTTTTGTCATGATTATCCAACTCACCTCCAACACTTTTCTTTTGTTGTACAATAGGCTATGTCTCACTTGGCTTTTTCTCTAAACTACACAAATGTATCCATAAAACCATGAACAATAGTGATAATGATTTTCCTTTTCCTCATCTACCAGCTTCCCTATGGTGTCATTTTCTGCAGGAATGAAGTCAGTTTCTACTTATACACTGATAATATTGAGCTCTGCATCTGCTCCACATTGCACTCTCTGTAAGTTGAAAGAATTCTTCCATGACATTCAGTATTTCATTTCATTTTCTCCAGTAAATAGTGGAGAAGGTTTTGATTGGGATCTTCAAACTGTGTCACAAACTCCATTCCTTAACCACCAATTTCAACCCCAACCTATCTGCTCAAGGTCAATCAAATAGCTCAACCTAACTATATGCAATCTCATTAGAAGAAAATGAGGTATGCAGATGCTGAAGATCAGAGCTGAACAATGTGTTGCTGGAAAAGCACAGCCAGTCAGGCAGCATCCAAGGATCCTTGCTGAAGAAGGGCTTATGCCCGAAACGTCGATTCGCCTGCTTCTTGGATGCAGCTTAACCTGCTGCGCTTTTCCAGCAACACATTTTTCAGCAATCTCATTAGATTCAACTGTAATGAGCTAATGCCTGACAAAAGAGACCACACCCATTTTTAAACAGGTTAACATGTCAGGGGGTTGATACAAGTTCTCCAACATATAGATCCACTTCTGCCAAACAAACAGAGTGACCAAGTCGGCTGGGGATTGTCATGCCTCAGATTTTATGGGTGAGTTCTACATTACATAATCAAAGCTCAGAATGTTTACTAAGATTCATAGAAGGTAAAAACAATAACTGCAGATGCTGGAAACCAGATTCTGGATTAGTGGTGCTGGAAGAGCACAGCAGTTCAGGCAGCATCCGAGGAGCAATAAATCGACGTTTCGGGCAAAAGCCCTTCATCAGGAATAAAGGCAGAGAGCCTGAAGGGTGGAGAGATAAGCTAGAGG
>NC_057728.1:69535802-69543203 GCF_004010195.1 Chiloscyllium plagiosum | reverse complement strand
TTTCGCGGTTGGAAGATTGTTGAACAGGTAAGACAAACTACTTACATTTCTAAGTTGAACTTGCTCAGAGGCTACTGGCAGGTACTTCTGTCAGAATGCGCAAAGGCAATTTCGGCTTTCGTAAAACCAAATTTACTGCATCAGATTTAAGTCATGTTGTTTGGTATGAAAAACCCATTGGCCACAATAAAGCCATTGCTGCATGACCCAACTGTCTTCGTACATTGATGACCTGGTGATATTTCATGACTCACGGAGAGAATACTTACCAGGACGAGTTCAATCGATTTCAGAAGGCCGGCTTGGTGATAAACCTGGCTAAAACTGAATTTGGATTACACTGGTGCTTGAAAAACACAGTCTGTCAGGCAGCATCCGAGGAGCAGGAAAATCGACGTTTTGGGCAAACCTTTATTCCTGATGAAGGGCTTTTGCCTGAAACTTCGATTTTACTGCTCCTCGGATGCTGCCTGAACCTCTGTGCTCTTACATCACCACTAATCTAGAATAAGAATCATAGAAGCCCTACAGTGTGGAAACAGGCCATTTGGCCCATTAAGTCCACACCAATCCTCCGGAGAACATCCCACCCAGACCCACCTCCCTGCCCTAACCCCATAACCCTGTATTTCCCATGACTAATCCACTTAGCCTTCACGTCCCTGGACACTATGTGCAATTTAGCATAGCCAATCCATCTAACCTGCATTGGACTATGGCAGGAAATCCAAGCAGGCACGGGGAGAATGTACAAACTCCACAGAGTCACCTGAGGGTGGAATGGAATCCAGGTCCCTGGTGCTGTGAGGCTGCATTGCTAACCATTGAAGCACTATGCCACCCTTACAGCATTGCACTTGGTAATATTAAATATCAGAGGTGGAAGTTCGTAAAGTTGATTTGTATCTGATTCCGTAGTCTGACTTCTCATGATCCAAATCTTAGCATACGACTAACTGTTCAAAATTCCTATTAAACAAAGTTCCTCTGTGATGTGGAGTCTCTAAAATTGACTCATCCTAATTTTGACGAGACATAGGAAAATTGGTGGCAAAATAAAACAGGCTGAAAGGGATTTACCACATCAAAATATTTGATAGTGCTTGGAGATTGGGGCAATGGTACTGAAATAGCTTAAAACTGGGCTTAACAGAAACAGTTGGATCTACAAAGATTATGAATACATTATGAATACAGGATATTTTGATAACCATTGTCAGTATTATAGTAAGTATGAATATAACAATTAGAATAACAATGTAGAGAGTAAATAAACATGAGAAGTTGGTAAACATGAAGTTAGTAAAGATTCAACAAAAACTTCTCAATAAAACGTACTATGGAACCTTGACAATTTTCCATCTAATTGATTCAATGTTAGACAAATTGAATAAGTTGCATTACAAGGATACAATTTTCACTGCCTATTTTTCTTCATGCTCCAGGCACACTTCATATTTCATGACCAAATACACTTAGTGGAAAATTTGACCTGTCATCTTTGTAACTACTCCTTAAAAACTTGGACACAAATGAAGTGTTAATACATAGATTGTGTTCCTTAAATCACAAAAGATTTTTTCTTAACTCCACACTTGAGATGTTGGGGAACCATTTTGGCAGCTTTAGGGTTGCGCACCTGCTGCATAAGGACTCAAAAGCTGAGATGTATATTTAATTTGAAGAAAATTTTCAAATGGTGTTGCCATGGTGTTGACAGATTGGCAAGTATCATGCCTCAGTAGGACATGGGATTTTGCCAGTACTCCCACACAGAGAAATCCAGATGTAGGAAAGGCCAACAAGGATTTGGCCAAGCAGAGGACTGGCTTCCTCTGCAGAGAAGTAAAAGATAGCACCAACTCCTTCACCCGGAATTGAATTTCACACACCATTTTCTAGGTGTAGAGAATAGATTATCCTAGCTATGGACTCAAATAGAGATGGTTCCAAAAATAAACTACTGTGAAAAGATAATTCAGGTCTATTTGACGCCTGTACTTTAGAGTTATTCTTAAAAGAGGGAGGAAAGAACAATTTTAAAAATTATTAATGGACAATAGCAATTATTATCTCCAATATGTCCATAGCTTCTACCTCTATCGCAATAATTTGACTTAACTAAATGGAAAACTGAACTAAAAACATATTTGTCAAGTGCCATTTGCCCCATGTATAAGCTATTCCCTCATAGTAAATGGAGTTTGATTAATTATATAATTGAAATGCAGGATGTCTGTTGATGGTGGCTCAGTGGTTAGCACTGCTGCCTCATAGTGCCAGGGACCCAGGTTAGATTCTGGCCTTGGGCAACTGTCCACGTGGAGTTTGCACATTCTCCTCGTGTCTGCGTGGGTTTCCTCCGGGTGCTCCGGTTTCCTCCCACAGTCCAAAGATGTACAGCTTAGGTGAATTGGCCATGTTAAATTGCCCATAGTGTTCAGGTATGTGTAGGTTAGGTGCATTAGTCAGGGGAATTGTAAGAGAATGGGTCTAGGTACGTTACTCTTTGGAGGGTCGTTGTGGACTTGTTAGGCCAAATGACCTGTTTCCAAACTGTGGGGAATCTATGAATTCTGATTCATCAATTCAACACAGACAAACTGATCCAAAAGACGTTTATCTCTTTGAGCCAAATTCTTCTCTTCACTTCTCTAATGGCTACTGCTGAGGAGTGTACAAACAGGAATAGACTATTGGTCCTTTGAACTTGCTTCTGTGTGTCAATGCTGGCATTTGGTCTCTGGGCCAACCCCATTTCTTCTTCCTGTGTAGGTACCACCACGTTGATCTCCAGGGTTTACTTGTCTAATAAGGCTCATACAGCAGCTCTTTGCCCCTTGGGCTTCTCATTCCATCTGTAGTTATGGGGTGTCTTCTCCTACAAAGATTTAGAAGTGTGAAAAATGAGCTAATTTCTCAGACTGCACTTCGAACATTTGAGAATAGTGAATGTGAAGGATAGGTGCAAGCACGTGCAAGGCTGGTGTTGAATATCAGAGTTGTCTTTTGAAATGGAGTTTGGAGGAGCAGGTTGAAGGCAAAGAAACGTGTGTGAACTGCAAGCAGCATCTGGCAGAGGAGTGCTTCAAAGGAGATTGCAAAAGAGGTGAGAGGGTGATGGCTGAAAGCTAAGTAGTGTAGGCTACCTTCCTTGCACAACCTCATGATACAAACAAACAAAGAACAAACAAAATTACAGTGCAGGAACAGGCCCTTTGGCCCTCCAAGCCTGAGCTGATCCAGATCCTCTATCTAAACCTGTCACCTTTCTAAGGATCTGTATCCTTCCGCTCCCTGCCCATTCATGGGTCTGTCTCGATATATCTTAAATTATGCTCTCATTCCTGCCTCTACCACCTCCACTGGCAACACATTCCAGGCATTCACCACTGTCTGCGTGAAGAACTTTCCATGCATAGCTTCCTTAAACTTTTCCCCTCTCACTTTGAACATGTGACTCCTAGTATTTGAGTCCTCCACTCTGGGAAAACGTTTCTTGCTATCCATCCTGTCTACATGATGTCAACTATCTTTACAGCATTGGATGCAGGTCCATGGAACCACACTTTAGCTGTTGGCAGACTTTAACTTAAAACCATACCTCCTTATTCATATTAATTTGCCTCCTCCATCTTTCTTGAGGAGAGAAGACTTCTAACTGTACCTTCAATACATCAATCATTACCTCCAGGGACAGATGAACTGGGGAGTAAATTGAAAACAGCAGGTAATAGGGGTAGCCTTTCCGCATCTCCCAGGAGAAAGTGAGGACTGCAGATGCTGGAGATCAGAATCAAGAGTGTTTTGCTGGGAAAGCACAGCAGGTCAGGCAGCATCCGAGGAGCAGAAGAATCGACTTATCAGGCATCATGAATTCCTGATGAAGGACTTTTGCCCGAAACATCGATTCTCCCGCTCCTCAGATGCTGCCTGACCGGCTGAACTTTCCCAGTAACACACTTTCCGCATCTCCCAGCCAGGTTGAGTCTTTTACCTCCCTCATGCTGATTTTCTTCTTCCAAAACACTGCTACCATTGAGCTTTCTTCAGGGAATCCTTCAATATAGATCCTTCATTGCTGCTTTAGGTGTATGATCTCACCCACCTGGATTGACCATGTAACCTGAAGTTGATGCAATAACTGACTTGCTGCAGAAACCACAAGGTATGCTAATTGGAGAGTCATGTTCTCAATGCGTAAATGATCCAGCCATTCTGGCCATGATTAAGATGAGAAGATATCACTCAACATTCCAATCAAGGAGCCTTGCTGACAGATATAAACAGAAGCCACAGGGATCCTCCTCACTCCCGGGACTGGTTCTGAGCGAGCTGGTCAGACTCCATGTACTGTACACGTAAATAAAATAAATGATGGGATACTGGCCTCTGTGGAATTATTTCACAGGGAACTAAATTTGCAAGCAACCAGGGGTTTAGTCCAGACACGTTAGGCAAATGGTATACCCAATCTATGTGTGATCTCCTAATTGTAGTGGCCAATGCATCAAAAAGAGCAAGTACTGCATGTTATATTGAAAGGAGTACAAATAAATCAATGTTTCCCTAGAAATCATAGTTTGGGGCCCCTGGACAGAGAGGGTAAAAGGGGAGGTGTTCTCTTGCAGTTTCCAGAGATCGGTACTATAAGAAGGCAAACAAGGGTTGATGGTGAAAGAAGAGTGGAGTTTGGCACTACAGAGGAAATGGTCCCATGAAAATTCTGAAAGGGAATTGGAAAACATATTTGTTAGTGACATCAAGTTGGATAAAATGGAAATGGTGGAGCATGATCAGTTGAATCTGCAAATTTGTATGACTTGTGTTTTAATGAAGTTGAGGGAAGAAGGGCTAAAAATAATTGAAATGATTTCATTTTAAGAGCGCTTTACAGGTTTAATCCAAAAGGGTAAGTCATGGCAGGAAAGACCATGGTTTGCTCCCCCTGCTCTATATGAAAAGCCAGGCAGATTTCCAGTGCCTGGAGCCAGCATGTGTGCAGGAAATGTCTGGGGACACTATGGGGAATATATGAAGCTGAGAGTATTGTGAATAGCATAAAGAGAGGCTAAAAAGCCATGGGCAGAAAGAGAATGGGTGACCATCAGGCGAAATAAGAGCACCAGGCAGGTAGTGCAAGAGCATCCTGTCGGTTTTCCTCGGCAGAAACAGATACAATGTACCACCCCAGACTTTGTCAGGTGGGATTGGGGGTAGGGTGAGGCTGGCCTCTCAGGGAAACCAGTATCAACCAAATTTGTTGCACCATGGTCAGCTCTACTCCATGGCAGAGGAGGAGAAAGTGTGGGAATGCAATAGTTATAGGGGGTTCAATTGTAAGGGGAATAACTAAGCGTTCTGTGCCTACAAACGAGACACAAAGTGTATGTTGCTCTCCTGGTGCTAGAGTCAAGGATGTCTCAGAATGGTTACAGGATATCTGGGGTTGGGGGAGGAGGGGTGGTCAACAGCCACTGATCGTGTTACACATAAAAGGTTAATATAGAGAGTTAGGAAATAAGGTGAAAGTTAGGAACTCAAAAGTGGTGATATCAGGATTACGATTAGTGCTACACTCTGGGGTACAAATATTATCGGATGAATATTTGGCTGGAAAGGTGGCACGGGGTGAGGGTTTCAGATTCCTGGGACATTGGGACCAGTTCCAAAGTCAGTACACAAGAAGTGCAGTCATTTAAGGAGGTAATTCATGACTCAGCAAAAACATGTGTCAGTATGGAGGAACGATACTAAGAAAGGGATAATTCACTCATGGCTAACCAAGAAAGTTAAAGAGAGTGTAGGGTTAAAACAAAATCAGATCAGGGGGCAAAAGTAGGGTACACCTGATCAAAGTCCTGGGGATTTATCCACTTATGCCTTTTAAGAAATCCTTTTCTGTTACTATTTTAAAACTAGTAGAATTATGGTCACTGGTGCCAATGTTTTCCCCCAGTGACACCTCAATCACCTGCCCTGCCTTATTTTCCAAGAGTAGGTCAAGTTTTGCAGCATCTCTATTAGGTACATACACATTCTGAGTCAGAAAATATTCTTGTACACAGTTAACAAGTTTCTCTCCATCTAAACCCTTAACACTATGGCAGTCCCAGTCCATGTTTGGAAAGTTAAAATTGCCTACCATAACCACCTTATTATTACACATAACTGAGATCTCCTCACAAATTTGTATCTCAATTTCCCTCTGACTATTTAGAGATGCTGGTGTTGGATTGGAGTATACAAAGTTAAAAATCACAACACCAGGTTATAGTCCAACAGATTTAATTGGAAGCACTAGATTTCGGAGCGAGGCTCCTTAATCAGGTGGGACAACCACCTGATGAAGGAGCGTCACTCCGAAATCTAGTGCTTCCAATTAAACCTGTTGGACTATAACCTGGTGTTGTGTGATTTTTAACCTCTGACTACTGGGGGAATCTATCATACAATCCTAATAAGATTAGATTAGATTATTACAGTGTGGAAACAGGCCCTTCAGCCCAACAATTCCACACCGCCCCGCTGAAGCGCAACCCACCCAGACCCATTCCCCTACATGTACCCCTTACCTAACACTACGGGAAATTTAGCATGGCCAATTCACCTGACCTGCACATCTTTGGACTGTGGGAGGAAACCGGAGCACCCGGAGGAAACCCACGCAGACACGGGGAGAATATGCAAACTCCACACAGTCAGTCGCCTGAGGTGGGATTTGAACCCGGGTCTCTGGCACTGTGAGGCAGCAGTGTGCCACCGTGTCGCCCACAAATCTAATCTAATCTCTAATTAATCTAAACAATCCTAATAAATTGATCATCCCTTTCCTATTTCTCAATCCCACCGAAGTAACTTCCTTGAATGTTCATTTTGGAAAGAAAAACAAAAGAATGGGATTATTTAAATGGAAAAAAGCTGCAAAACAAAGGGACTTGGGAATATTTGTGCACAAATACTGAAAGATAGCACACAGGTTCAACAGGTTATCAGGAAGGATAATGGAATGTTGGCCTTTATTTCAAGGGGGTTGATGATGTCTTGCTGCAAATGTACAAGGTGCTGGTAAGACCACATCTGGTGTACTGTGAGCAGTTTTGATCCCCCTTTTTAAAAGAAGGTACTGTTTCATTGACCAAAAGAAGAACAAAAAAAATTACAGCACAGGAACAGGCCCTTCAGCCCTCCAAGCCTGTGCTGATGCCAGATCCTCTATCTATATAGAGGGATATAGATAAGCTGCAGAACTGGGCAGAAAGGTGGCAAATGGAGTTCAATGCAGCTAAGTGTGAGGTGATTCACTTTGGTAAGAGTAACAAAAAGATGGGGTACTGGGCTAATGATCGGATACTTGGTAGTGTGGATGAGCAGAGGGACCTTGGTGTCCATGTACACAGA
>NC_057728.1:69531882-69535043 GCF_004010195.1 Chiloscyllium plagiosum | reverse complement strand
CCAGTCTGACCTATCACCCTCACCTTGACCTCTTTCCACCTATCGCATTTCCAACGCCCCTCCCCTAAGTCCCTCCTCCCTACCTTTTATCTTAGCCTGCTGGACACACTTTCCTTATTCCTGAAGAAGGGCTTATGCCCAAAACGTCGATTCTCCTGTTCCCTGGATGCTGCCTGACCTGCTGCGCTGTTCCAGCAACACATTTTCAGCTCTCCCTCTTTATGGGCATTTAAGCGGGCATTGGATAGGCATATGGAGGATAGTGGGCTAGTGTAAGTTAGGTGGGCTTGGATCGGCGCAACATCGAGGGCCAAAGAGCCTGTACTGCGTTGTATTCTTCTATGTTCTATGTTAAACCTGTCACCTATTTTCCAAGGATCTGTATCCCTCTGCTCCTTGCCCATTCATGGAGCTGCCAGGAGAATTTTCCACATATATCTCCCTTAAACCTTTCCCCTCTGACCTTGAACTAGTGACCCCTAGTAATTGAGTCCCCCACTGTGGGAAAATAGCTTCTTGCTATCCACCCTGTCTATACCCCTCATGATTTTGTAGACCTCAATCAGATTCCCCCCTCAATTTCCATCTTTCTAATGAAAATAATCCTAATCTACTCAACCTCTCTTCATTGCTAGCACCCTCCAAACCAGGTAACATCCTGGTGAACCTCCTCTGCATCCGCTCCAAAGTATCCACATCCTTCTGTAATGTGGCAACTAGAATGGCATGCAATATTCCAAATGTGGCCAAATCAAAGTCCTATACAACTGTAACATGACCTGCCAACTCTTGTATTCAATACCGTCTGATGAAGGAAAGCATGCTGTATGCACACTCTTGACCACTCTAATCGACCTATGTTGCTACCGTTGGTACAATGGACCTGAACACCCAGATCTCTCTGTACATCAATTTTCCCCAGGGCTTTTCCACTTACCGTATAATTCACTCTAGAATTCGATCTTCTGAAATGCATCAACTTGCATTTGCCCAGAATAAACACCATCTGCCATTTCTCTGCCCAACTCTCTAATCTATCTATATTCTGCTGTGTTCTCTGACAGTCCCCTTCACTATCTGCTACTCCACCAATCTTGATGTCTTCTGCAAAATTGTAAATCAGACCACCTATATCTTCCCCAAGATCACTTATATATACCACAAGTAACACAAACATTGGGGGAATCAAGGGTCGGGAGAAAAGGCAAGAATGTGAATGTGAGAAATTTCAATGGTCCCAACACGGATCCCTGTGGAACACCACTGGTCACAGTTCTCCATTTTGAGAAACTCCCTTTCACTAGTTCTGTCTCTTGTTGCCCAACCAACTCTCTGTTCATTTAGCCTAGTACACTCTGGACCGCATACAACTTCACCTTCTTCATCAGCCAACCATGGGGAATCTTATCAAAAGCCTTACTGAAGGCCATATGTATGATATCTATAGCTCTTCCATCAATCAACTTTGTCACTTCCTCAAAGAATTCTATTAAGTTGATAAGACATGACCTTCCCTGCACAAAACCATGCTGCCTATAACTGATAAGCCCATTTTCTTTCAAGTGTCAATAGATCCTATACCCCAGTATCTTCTCCAGCAGTTTCCTTACCACTGATCAAGCTCGCCAGTCTATAATTATCTGGATTACCCCTGCTATCCTTCTTAAACAAGGGGACAACATTAGCAATTCTCCAGTCCTCCGGGACCTTATCCATGTTCAAGAATGTTGAAGAGATATCTGTGAAGACCCAGCTATTTCATCTCTTGCTTCCCTCAGTAACTGGGGATAGAACCCAGCTGGACCTGGGGACTTGTCTACCTTAGTGTCTTGTAGACTACCCAACACTTCCTCCCTCCTTATGCCGACTTGACCTAGAGTAATCAAACATCTATCCCTAACATCAACATCCGCCATGTCCCTCTCCTTGGTGAATATTGAAGCAAAGTATTCATTAAGAATCTCACCCATTTTGGACGTAGGTTTGCTCGCTGAGTTGGAAGGTTCATTTCCAGACATTTCGTCACCCTACTCGATAACATCGTCAGTGGGCTTCCAGGCAAAGCACTGTTGATAATTCCTGCTTTCTATTTATGTGTTTGGGTTTCTTTGGATTGGTGATGTCATTTTCTGTGGTGACATTATTTCCTGTGACAATGTCATTTCCGGTTCTATTTCTCAGGGGGTGATAGATGGGGTCTAACTCAGTGTGCTTCTTGTTAGACTTCCGGTTGGAATTCCATGCTTCTAGGAATTCTCGTGTGTGTCTGTTGGCTTGTCCTAGAATGGATGTGTTGTCCCAGTTGACTTATATTGTTCTGCCTTAACCTTAGGTTTATATGCCTGCCAATTTATGACAGAGCGGAGGAGGAATTTCTTTGCTGAGGTGTGAGAGTCTGTGGAACTCCTTGTCATGAAGGACTTTGGAAGCAGAATCCTTGAGTCTATTTAATCCTTGAGTCTATCTATCTAGATAGATAGACTCTTAAACATTGGGGGAAATCAAGGGTTGGGGGAAATCAAGGGTTGGGGGAAAAGGCAAGAATGTGAATGTGAGAAATTTCAGATCAGCCATGACCATATTGAATGGCTCAAGGGGGCTAAATGGCCTACTCCTGTTCCTATTCTCATGGCTTTATTATAAAAGCTGTTAGGTTGAACATTTCCTTCTACCGTATCAACTTCTCTCCTCATCATTGATACCTCTATTGATTTAAACCTCAACCATCTGTAACTATGCATCTGTATATGCATAGTCAGTTCAACTAGTTACATAATTTACTCCTTCAGCCATGATATTATTCTGGGGAATATATGCTACACCAAGCTTAAGTATCATTTTTGAGACATGGTGAGCAAGTCTGAACAAAACATCTCAATATTCCAAACAAGATGTCATATCACTATACCATAATTAATGGAATCGTAATAGCTTTACAGTTGCATGATTCAGTACCCTAGCATAATTTCTAAGTCTGTTGTGTTAGAACATAGAAGAATACAGCGCAGTACAGGCCGTTCGGCCCTCGATGTTGCGCCGATCCAAGCCCACCTAACCTACACTAGCCCACTATCCTCCATATGCCTATCCAATGCCCGCTTAAATGCCCATAATGAGGGAGAGTCCACCACTGCCACTGGCAGAGCATTCCATGAACTCAC
>NC_057728.1:69505940-69528989 GCF_004010195.1 Chiloscyllium plagiosum | reverse complement strand
TGCATTGAAGTATACACACTTCAAGCCACTTTCCTGTTTACAGGCACCCTCCTTTGAAATTGATGCCATGTTCCTAACCTCCCTACACTCCAGGTCCTGCACCCTAAAGCTACAGTCTGGATTCCCATGCCCCTGCAGAGTTAGTTTAAACATCCTCAAGAGCACTAGCAAACCTCCCACCAAGGATACTGGTGCCCCTCAGGCACTTATCACTGTGTTAAATGGGTCAGACTTTGAGCGTGTCTATCAATGCTAGATTGGGCATCTTTGAGGTGCTGTGGGACATCGACAACAGAATCATACTCAACAGTTTTCCAACACACGGCCCATCATATCCCTCACTCTACTATTACCATCAAGCCAAGGATCAGCCCTGGTTCATTGGAGCATGGGGAAAGCATGCCAGGAGCAGTACCAGGCATTCTTAAAAATGAAATATCAACATGTGAAGCTACCAAACAGGACTACTTGCATACCAAACAGTGTTAGGTAGCAAGTACTAGACAAAGCGAAGTGATCCCACAATCAACAAATCAGATCCAAGCTCGGCAATCCTGCAACATCCAAATTGACCTTTGAAACAAAGGCAGAAACTTCTGAGGCTATTTTAATTAGCAGATTTGGGAGTGCTCACTGAATTTTGTATCCGATGTCATAGAGTCATAGTGTTGTCCAGCATGGAAACTGACCGTTCCGTCTAACTTCTCCATGCTGAGCAGATATCCTAAATTAGTCAAGTTCCATTTTGCCAACATTTGGCCCAGATCCCTCTAAACTCATCCTGTTCATATACCCACCCAGATGCCTTTTAAATGTTGTTATTGTGCCAGCCTGCACCCTGTATAACATTTCACTTTTCGGGGTCTGAAGTCCCTTCACTTGCTGCAGGTTTGATTCTCACCAACAACCTCCTACCTTGCCACTGCCAGAAACATTTTTAAAATATTTTTACTTGGGTGTATTTTAGTACAACAAAACTAACCTCTAATTTTTAGCTCAAGAAACCCACCCAGCTAATTCTATTATCCATTTATAATTAGTTAAAAACACAGTGAGTTTGCAAGTGCACCTTTACTAAATATTTTTAAAATTGTTACATTCAAATGAGGGCAGAAGTGGACACCATTGCCCCTCTCCTCACCTGGTCAGAACAATACCAAGAAGTTAATTGGGATAATCCCTGAAATATGTTAGAACTCATTGTGGGCAATTTTCAAGAGATAAAAGAAGTGTTAAAAGCATTGATGATCAAATGGAGCAGCCCCAGTTTAATAGACCTCGAGAACAAAATGCCATTTTGATAAGGAGTTGAAATGTGCACGAGAACAGGAAAAACAGAGGATTGTTAAAGGTTTAAGTAAAAACTGGGGGAAGGCAGATTTTATTAAAATAAGGTAGACTACATTTGCGTAAATCTACAACAGATTTCTTTGGTGGGGGCGGGGACTGGGTTCAAATGGAATTGACATGATTAAAGGCCCAATGTGTTTCCTTTAGGATGAAGTGTAGGAGCAACAAGCCTGGAGAACCCTGGATGTCTTTGAATATTCAAGACAGGATAAGAAGGAAAAGGAAGGCTTTTAGCAAATACAAAGGAAACAAATCAATGGAGGTGATGGCTGCGTATAGAAAGTATGGAGAGGTACTTAAAAAAATGCTTAAGAAAATGAAAGCAAAGAGGGGACACAAAAAACACTGGCAGGTAAGATTAGGGAGAATCCCAAGATATTCTATAAGTATATCAAGGGGAGGAAGATAATCAGGGAAAGAGGAAGGCCCAAGGGGAAAATTTTACATGAAGCTGGAGGACATTATTAGAGTGCTAAATAAATTCTTCACATCTGTCTTCATTTTGGAGGAGGAGGATGGCAGTACAACATTCTGGAAGAGGGGTTGTGATGCTCTTCAGCAATTTGAGATGGGGAGTGAGGGGGCATTGGATTTTTGGCAGTCCTAGAAGTGGAAAACTCCTCAGGTTCAGGTGAGTTGTATTCTAGGCTGCTGGCAGAGAGAAGGGAAGAAATTAAAGGGGCTCTGATCCAAATTTTTAATTTCTCTCTGGCCACAGGGGCAGTTCCAGAGGACTGGAGGGTAGCCAATGTCATTCCACTTTTCAAGAGGGGTGGTAGAGATAAACCAGGAAATTACAGACCAGTGAGTCTCTCATTAGTGATAGAGAAAGTACTGGAGAAAATTCTGCAGGAGAGAATTAGTCTGCACTTGAGAGACAAGGTTTGATCAGGGATAATCAGCTTGGCTTTGTCAAAGGAAGGTCATGCTTAAAACATGTGATTTAATTTTTCAAGGAAGTGACCTTGTGTGTCAATGAGGGCAGTTTACATGGATTTCAGCAAAGTCTTGGACAAGATCCCACATAGGAGACTGAGAAAGAAGGTAAAATCACAGGGGATACAGGGTAACTTAACAAGTTAGATCCAAAGTTGGCTTAGTAGTGGGTGACAGAAGAAGTGGTAGAAGGCCGTTTGTGTGACTGGAGCTGGGTATACAGTGCCATACCATAATAAGTCCCTTATTGTTTGTGATGCATATAAACAATATAGAAAAAAAATGGGTTGGATGATAAGTTTTAAGATGACAATGAGGAAAGCACCAATAAATGTGAGGTGATGCATTTTGGTTGAAGTATCAAGACAAGGGAGTACTCAGTGAATGGCAGGACACTAGGAAGCTTGGAGGGAAAGGAGAAAGTTGGGGTACTTGTCCACAGATCCCTGAGGCAGCAGGACAGGTTTATGGTGTGTTTAAGATGGTGACAAGATGCTAGCCTTTATCAGTCTGGCATAGATTCTAGAGTAGGGAGGATTTATTGGAGCCGTACAGAACTTTGGTTAAGCCACAGCTGGAGAACAGCATGCAGTTCTGGTTACCACACTATAGGAAGGGTGTGTTTGCACTGGTGGAAGCGCAAAGAAGATTCAACAGCAAGCTGCCTGGGGTGAAACAGCTTAGCCAATAAAAAAAAAAAGAGGCTAATAAGCTCAGGTTGTTAATGCTGAAAGTGTGTTGCTGGAAAAGCGCAGCAGGTCAGGCAGCATCCAAGGAACAGGAGAATCGACGTTTCGGGCATAAGCCCTTCTTCAGGAACGAAGGGCTCCAGCATCTGCAGTCCTCACTTTCTCCTCAGATTGTTAATGGTCAATAACAAGGAGGCATAATTTTAAGGTGAAAGGCAGAAAGGTTAGAGGGGATTTGAGAAAACATTTATTTCATCCAGAGGGTGGTAGGAACCTGGAATGTACTTACTGGATGATAATTCAAGCAGGAAACAGCTTTTTAAAAAAGTATATGGATGAGCATTTGAAATGTCATAACATTCAAGGCTAAGGGCCAAGTCTTGGAAAGTCGAACTAGAGTAATTTTGTTAGTGCAGACTTAATGGGCTGAAGAGCTTCTTCAATACAGTATGATTCTAGGATTTTAAAATGCCTCCAAGACTCAGAGGTTGCATGACATTTTAATCATTCACGCTTCAAAGAATGACCTGTTCCAACTGGAATTGAAATAGCTAACTCGATGTTTAGGATTTTGAGGACTTGCATGCTCAGATTTATGCAGCTATTGGTTTCTGGCTATTGAAAAACAACTTTAAAATACATCAGGAACCTTCCTGGTAAAATTCACCAAGATATGAGGCAGCATAGTGTCTCAGTGGTTAGCACTGCTGCCTCACAGTGCCAGGAACTCGGGTTCAATTCCCACCTCAGGCAATTTGTGTGTGGAGTTTGCAATTCTCCCAGTGTCTGTGTGGGTTTCCTCTGGGTGCTCCGGTTTCCTCCCACAGTCCAAAAATATGCAGATTAGGTGAATTAGCTATGCTAAATTGCCCTTAGTGTTAGGTGCATTAGTCAGGGGCAAATGTAGGGGAATGGGTCTGGGTGGGTTGCTCTGTGGAGGGTCAGTGTAGACTTGTTGGGCTGAAGGGCCTGTTTCCCAGTGTAGGGAATCTAATCATATCACTCATACTTTGTCAACACTTAATATTCTGATTTCTTTCATTGCAGTACTCTATCTTATTGGACATCTTACTGGAGTTACTATGAGTCATGGGTATCTTGCTCAGGATTCCTTCAGTCTGCCTGAGGACATGAGGAAGAGGAGATAAGGTTAAGGCAGAGCAGTACCAGTGGGGGGAGGGAGTGGGGGGAGGGATCAGAAGACAAGTGAAAAGGCACCTGTGAATATTTTATTGTTATTGAGCTGAATTCTAGACAATGTTTATGGGTTTTACTTAATTATTGGGTCGTCTTAAAATCAATTATGTATTTATACCAAGCCATCTATAAGCAGTACACTCTGCATAAAGTCTAAGCTGGTCCTTTTTCACTAATGTCTACTCATAAACATATGGTTATCATGTGGTCATAACACCATCAATGACATGGCTTCCTATGTATATATTCAGGAGTTAACCTTTCATTTACAGACAATAGGCATTTCTCCATAACTTAAACTCGCTCTGCAAAGAACTCCAGTATTATGTTAAAGAGCCAGTGGACCATGACCCTTGGTCCCTGAGCCCATTCTGAAAGGTTCCATTATCCATCAACCTACACCGACAATCCTGTGGTGATATTGAGTGCATGGAAGCTCCATTTCACAAAAACGTTTTATCAATGCTTAATCTGCAAGTGTCTGTTTTAGTACCTCCAGGCAAAATCAAATCACAAATCATTAACAGGCCTCCAAAATGCAGGCTTTCAAAACCACATGCATGTCTTGTAATCAGAGCACCCACTTAGTATCTGCTTTCATCTTCTAACCAAATAACCCTGGTAATCATCAACCCAGAGGAAACAACCTGCCAGGTTTTTACTTCGCATCTTTGAACATGTACTAGCTATAAAAATCTTCAAGAAAAACATTTATTAAAAATGGGAAAATTAGAAATTGCTGTTGCAACTATGTTTAATGTACTCGTGCAATATTCCGGTGTCAAATATTTAACTGAGACATTAATCCATTTATCGATAGTAGCAATCACAACTCCAAATATGATAATCTCATTTAGTGTTTTTAGATTAACCCGAAGGTTATGGTTGTTATCGATTAACTCAATATGTAAAGACAGTCTATTGGGATGTACCTGGAACAAAGATTGTTATGAAATGCTTCAAGCTCTCAGGTGTCCTCTAACACTGCAGCTTTTGTTTTAAAGAATTCTGGCCCAATTTGATAATTTGGGATTCCCAAATTAAATATCTCAAATGATTGTTGCAGTACTTTGTTGAAATGCTAACAACCATAAATGGATCAAGTCAGAAAAGACAGTGGGTGGAATCTTACAGAGGTGTGAATGATGTGGGCTATGGTGAGGTTTGTAGCAGAATCATATGAGAGGTCTGGCGAGTCCTACCTTGACGCCAAGAGCAATTTGCTGCATTCTTTGTACACAGGGTGAGAGGAGAAGTGAGTTTCTCACCAGGCAGCATTGTGTTACCAATTAAGGATGATTATTTTTCATTAACCATCTTGTTAATGATAACTCGCTTCATTAGCATTCAGCTTCCGCTTAACAAATTCACCGAAGGAACTAAATGTCATGAATTCTCAACATACCAGGGACAATCCATGGACACCAGCCACGTGCATGTCTCTGCTCAGTTTACAGAAGTTTGAAGAAGTACACACTTGGATTGGAGGGTGCACTGGTAACCCACATTGAAAGGCTACAATGAGGACACTTTGGCACAGGGACAGGAACCCAACTTGTAGATTGGACTTGGCTATGCCTACCATCTGTCCTAGCACTTGCTCAGAATGTACTTTCATACTCACAGCATTCATGCCTTGCATTGGCATGTTGTGTTACACCTGTTTGCATGTTGGCACTTCAGGGAGAACCAAAGACTCTCAGTACTGATGTATTGATGTGCTGTTTTGCAGACACACCGACAGGCTGCTTGTCAAACCTGTCAGTTAGGATCTGAGCCGCTGGACAGGAAGGGGCAGGGGCTGGAAGAATCTGACTGAAAAGCACACCAAGATGTGAACCTAACAGTTTCCTGCATGGCAAGCATTTATTGAACAAAATTGCCATGTCAGAAAGTGGTAGGGGGCTACTCCTCAGTCCAGTCAAGGGAGGTGCCACGGTCTAGCAGGGGTTCTGGTTCCATCAGTCAGAAACAAAATTTATGCACAGTCCAGGACACAGTTAGTTGTCCTCTTGAGACACTCAAGATCAGGCGATATATCCAACTGCAGGCCAAGTAGTGGGCAATGGGGCCATCACAAACAGTCAGGGGAATCCTTTCGATGCTGCATGCAGAGAGATCAGGGCTCTGGTCAGTTATGTCTTGGGGCTGTTTGTCAAAGTCAGTCAGAGGTCTGGGGTGTCTACAGACCTGGAATCCCGTTAGTGTTCATTGATGGGAAAGGGGAGCCTGTAGGGGCAGGCGACGTTTCATTTCCAAAATGGATGGGGCTGTTAAAACTGGGGATGGGGCAAAGCAGAGGCATGTGTTATGCAGGAAACTCAAGGCATATAGTGATAGACAGAACAGCACTGGAGATCATGTTAGTCTGTGGGAAGTTATCACCACTATAGCATGCACAGTAAGGATCATTAACTTGCAGTGTCAAGGTTCAGGGGACTGGGAGGGTGATTGGAGGTGAAATGCAGTGTGGTGGCTCTGCACATTTGGGCGAGTGTGTGATGAAATTGGGTTATAGAAAGGTGACAGGGAACATGTTGGATAGTGGGTGTATCTGACAACCAGGTGTAGTGTGTTGCAGATAGTGATCATCGCAAGCTGTGTTCACTGATATCACTTACCAATCCCTAGATGTGACAGGCTACTAGAAAATGTTTGGGGCAACACTCAGGATAGTGGTGAGAGTGTCAATAGGCAAAATTGTAGAATCTGTATCTTTGGGACACCAGGACAAAAACACGAAAGATGCATTTGCAAGCAACAGCTACATTCTAGTTGCAATTTTTTTTGGCCAATTTGCAATTCATGCAAATGAATGTGCTTAGGGTTTAAATACTGGTCAAAGGCAAATTGCATTGATCATTGCAAATCTGACACTGTCATCTCAGTGATGTAGTAAAAGGTGTGAATGCTGGCCAAAGCATCCTAACACCTGTAAACCTTGTAAGGGTGTTGTAGGACAAGGCAAACATTAATTCACTATATGTCTCTAGTCTGTACTGAATAGAATGAAAACTTGAATAGATCTGGGATGGGAAGCTGGTTAGTGCAGAGCAGGGACTCTCTTTTGGTGATGGGTCACTTAGCGAGGTACACATGTTGTGTGACCAGTTCTGTGGAAATTTGGAATGACCTAGAAGGCCCTCCAGTATTATATAGACAGATTGTGTTTCATTATCCTTGTGTGCAAACCCACCAACACACTAAAACAGCAACAAATGAACTTGAAAGACAACATATGGACAACAAGCAAAACTAACATAATTTACAAAATATCTTGCAAGAACTGTAACAAACATTACATTGTCAAATAGGCAGAAAACTAGCCACCAGGGTACATGAATATCAACTAGCCACAAAACAACATGACCCACTCTCACTAGTATCCTTACATAAGGATGAGCAAGGACACCACTTCAACTAGGCCAACACATCCATCCTAGGACAAGTTAAACAGAGACATGCACGAGAAGCCTAGCATTCTAACCAGAGCTCTATCAACAAACACATTGACTTCGATCCCATTTATCTCTCCCTGAGAAAAAGAACAGGAAATGACATCACCATAGGAAATGATGTCACCACAGTAAATGACATCACCGACCCAAGGCAACTCAAATATATAAATAGAAAGCAGGCTACACCATTAGTGCTGTATTTGGAAGCTTATTGGATGTGTTACCTAATATGATTTGAAAATGAACCTTCTGGTTCAGTGGGCAAACCTGCATCCAGAGCCTCAATGTGAGCTACAAGTCTTCTCAAAACTCATAAATGCATGCAATTTTAAAAATAAGATAGATGCCACTTAAGTCATAGATGGGGAGAAGTTATTTTACTCAGAGGGTTGTGGACCTTTGAATTTCTCTACCATAAAGGACTCTGGTGGCTCATTCTTTGAGTATGATGAAGGTTCATAGAGTTCTGATTATTAATGCCACACAAAGTAATGAGAATGTGATTGGGGAAAAAAAGGCATGTAAGTGTTTGAGCAGCAATAATCCAATGAAATGGTAGGCAAAACAAACAAACTAAATGGTTTTCTCCTGTTTCTATGTTCCAACCCTCAGCTAACTTGGGTGAACCATTCCCTTCTCAAATGTTGTGTCACACCACCTGGCAGGTTGTGAGAATCTCAATGCTTGTATTTAAATAAGAGCCTGCACAGATATCACAGGATATCCACATCCCTGTCTTTGTTGGCATTAGCTCTATACACTACCTTGCCATTTTGAACAATCCCAGTCTAAGACCAGATGCATTATTTTATCAGACCATGAGACGTAGGAGCAGAAGTAGACCATTGACTCAGATAGTATGTTCTGCAATTCAGTTAGATAATGGTTGATCTGATAATCATTGACTCCACATTCTTGCTTTTCTCTAATAGCCTTGATTCTCTTACTGATTACAAATCTGTCAATTGAGTATTTGCCTAAAGTCTTGATCAAAGAAGTAAATTTGAAGGTGTGCCACATGAAAACAGAGAGTGGGGAGAGAAGCAGAGAGCTTAAAGGTAAGAAATTTCAATCCTTAGATTCTTGGCTGCTGAAGGTATGGCTGCCAATGTGTGCAATTAAAAAGTGAAGATGTGCAAGTTGCCAGAATATGAGGTCAGCAGTGTTGGAAGAACTCGCACAGGGACAAAACAATACAGGGATTGGAAAACAAGGATAAGAATTTTAAAAATTAAACAGGAGTTAATGTTAATCAAAGGACATGAAAGTAATGGACAAATAGGACCTGATGCTAGAATGTAGCATTGGATCTGGACACCGGAGCTTTAGCAGGCCTCAAGTTTATAGAGGTGCAAGATGTGAAGCTGACCAGCAGAAAATTCAAGTAGTCAATTCTAGAGATAAAAAAAAGTGTGAATGAGCGTTTTAGCTCAAATGTGCTGTTGCATGCATACAGACAATCAATGTTACAAAGGTAAAAGTAGGTAGTTAGGTAATCATGGGAATGGAGTAGACATGCAGTCAGTATACAAGGATATATTATGGATATACATATATAGGGTGGCATGATGGCATATTGATTGTAACCAGACCAGTACTCCTGGCACCTGCACTAATAGTTAAGAGATTATAAATTCAAATCCCACCATGAGTAACTAAACACTTATCAAATGAAAAAAAAACTAATCTCAGTACTGGTGACCATGAAACCACTAGATTTTTGTAAAAATCCATCTGGCTAGCTCCTGTCTTTACCTATTTTCACCAATGTGTGGCTTGAGATCCACAGCAATGTGTGGACACAGGGCAGTGAATTGTTGGATCACCCACGATCATGTTACATGACAAAGCAGGCTCAACAGGCCAAATAGCTCATCCCTGTTCCTACGTTTTTATCCTGGCTAATTCTTAACTGTCTTGTGAAATGTCCTTTTAAACAAATCTTTGCAGCACACTCAAATGGTTTTAATGGAGGCAATGTGGATTTCACCCACTTGCTGATGAACCAATCAGTTCCTGCTATTCGGCAGCCTCACTGTAGAGATTTAAGTTGTTAGACCCAACCAAGCCTGAAGATTGCATTGGATGGAAGAAAATGTGAATGATGACAGGAGTGAGGTGATAAGACGGGGTCACAGTGAGAGAATTCAGCAGTGAGGGCAGCAGAGTAGCTTGCAGTAACTCCATGTATCTTTCCCAGTGCCAGGTTCCCAACGAACACCCATGTGCCTGACAATTAATTTAGAACCCATCCAGATGCCCACAATCCAATAGGCTAGGTTCTGCCTCTCTGGCTTCCTGTATACCAACATCTTTAACTTTCATCAGGATTCTAGGAATAGCAGAGCTTGATTAACAGCATGCCACCTGAATGGAACATAATACCAGTTGATAGCTAGTAGCGCTAAGTTCCTGTATTGATTTGAAATCACTATTAGCTAAAGTTTCAGTCCAATAATAAGTTCAACTAGGAACTTCATCACCACCATTACCTCAACAGCATTGTGAGACTACTAAAACCAAATGGACTGTAATGGTTCATGCAAACAGCTCACCACACCTTCTCAAGGAAAGCAATGGTCCAGTCAGCAATGCCCATGTTACATGACTGAATTTTTAAAAACCTCTATGGACTTGTCTTGCTGGGGGTTGGGGTAAATATAGTAGAACCATTAACAAAGGAAAAGCATTAAAAGTTTGCCTGTTGTGTGATAAAAGTATCAATTCATGGGCAGCATACTGGCTCTTTGATTAGCACTGCTGCCTCACACTGCCAAGGACCTGGGTTTGATTCTGGCCTTGGGTGACTATGTAGAGTTTGCACATTCTCCCCATGTCTTTGTGGATTTCCACTGGGTGCTCCAGTTTCCTTTCACAGCCCAAAGATGTGCAGGTTAGGTGGATTGGCCATATAAAACTGTCCGTCATGTCCAGTGATGTGCAGGCTAGATGGGTTAGCCATGGTAAAATGTGGGGTTACAGGAATAGGAGAAAGTGAGGAATGCAGATGCTGGAGATGAGAGTCAAAAACTGTGGTGTAGAAAAGCATAGCCGGTCAAGCAGCATCTGAGGAGCAGGAGATTCAATGTTTTTGAGCATAGTATAGGATTCTTGAATTCACTTCATAAATCTACTTCATTGCAGCTGTTGTGATTTGAAATACCACTGAAACTTGAAGGGTTTTGGAATGTAACCCCTGACCTGTAGCTGCAGAATAAAATCGCTACAGATTGGAAAGAGGTCATTTGGTTCATCAAGTCTGCATTGACTCTCCAAAGAGCATCCCATTTTGATCCTGACCCTATTCTTATAACAGGCAGAATCTGAGGAGCAGGAGATCGACGTTTCATTCTGCCACCCACAAACAGACCCCACCACCAGAGATAGATTTCCTTCCCCACCCCATCTGCGTTCCGCAGAGACCATTCCCTCCATGATTCCCTTGCCAGGCCCAGGCCCTCCACACCCGGCACCTCCCCCTGTCACCGCAGGAAGTATAAAACCTGCATCCACACCTTCCTACTCACCTCCATCCAAGGCCCCAAAGGATCCTTCCACATCCAACAGAGATTTACCTGTACTTCCACAAACATCATTTACTGTATCTGTTGCTCCTGATGTGATTTCCTCTACATTCGGGAGACAGGACACCAACTTGAGGAATGTTTCAAAGAACATCTCTGGGACACACGCACTAAACAAACCCAGTTTCCAAATACTTGAACTCCCCCTCCCACTCCCACTCCACCAAGGACATGCAAGTCCTGGACCTCCTCCACCGCCAGATTCTAGCCACCTGATGTCTGGAGGAAGAACACCTCATCTTCCACCTCGTGACCCTCCAACCACATGGGATCAATGTTGATTGCACCAATTTCCTCATCTCTCCTCCCCCCACCTTGTCCCAGATCCAACCCTGCTTTGAATGTAGCAAGAGAAATTTAAGTTTTTTTCTGTTTCTTTGAACGTCAGCTAACTCTCCTTTTTATCCTACTCAGAAAATTATGACCAGATTGTACTTTGAAAAGTGTTTGCATTGATTGGAAAGATCATCCATGGAAGTTTATAAATTCAGATTCCCGGCACTGTAAGTTCAGTTAGCTACTATTTTAAGACATTATATCCACCGTTGAAAGGATTTTTCAGGGCCTCAAGTCCCACCAGCACTTTATTCTTCATCTGAGCTGTAGGAGTACCGTTTGAGGCAAGTTCAGGATGCTTGATCATCCACCAGGTACCTAGTTCCCTCTCTTGTTAGTTTTGTGCTACAATCCACTCAAAGCCAGTGTCTTTGAAACCCTGAGCTCCCCAGTTCATTCTCCACAGCCATATAAAGGAATCCAAATGAAAGCATAATGATTTTTCACCTCCTTACACATGGTCACTGAAAAACACCACACAGAAGCATTCGGAAAGGAATTTGTGTTTTGTCAATGTTAACATGTTTTGATTTTCTGTATTTTGCATTTGCTATTGGTGTTGATCTTTGTAGTGAAGTAAGGGTAAGATCAATCAATTTGGATTTAAGGAAGGCAGTCAGATAGCACTTTTTAAATTTATTCACGAGATTATGTTGTAGTTGGCAAAACCAGCATTTATTGCCCATCCCTGATTACCAAGAGAGCAGTTGAGAGTCAACCATATTGCTATTGGTCTGATGTCACATGTAGGCATGACCAGAAGACGATGACAGATTTCCTTTCTTGAAGAACATTAGTTCAGAAGAGTTTTTTTTTACCTGACAATTCGCAATGGTTTCATGGCCAGCATTAAATCTTTTTTAAATTGAGTTCAAATTCCACATCTGCCATGGCAGTATTCAATTCTGAGTGACCAGAACATTACTTGAGTCCCTAGGTTAAAAATCTAGTGATAATACCACCAGGCTATTCCCAACTCCTTATTAAAATAAAAAGAATGATTTTAAGATTACTGCTGAATGGAAAATGGGAGGGTTGGCTTTGCTGAAGATCTCCTCAATAAGCTTAACTTTGGGAGTTTGTGTAGTGAGTGGTGTGACTATCATCATACCTTAGAATCTTATTCTTCCTCCTGCTTTTCCTCACTGTTATTCTTTATTCTGTTCCCACTCTTCACCCTTTAACTGTCTAACAGGTTGTGATGAAAATTGTCCCCCATACTGGCAAAGATGTGGAGAATTCAGCAGTTTGACAGCAAATCTGGAATGTCAATGGTTTACTGCAAATCTCCTCTTTAATATCCAGGCAACTAAAGTGTGACTGATGACTGTGATTATTTGCTCAGTGGTATTCACTGATGTCATAGTAGACCTGCTGTGTATCTGCATGTGGGTTCCTGACTGAAACCATGAGCCAGATCTGGAAGCAAAATCCCTTGTAACTCAGTAATCAAGTTGTAATTTGGTGCTCTGATTGGAATAAATGCAGAGCACTGACATAGAATGATAAACTTACTATGATACCAGGCACAGAACAGCATGACTGGAACAGTGAAAACCATTTTTATGGGCAGAGATGCTGGACTGCTTATAAAGGGCATGAAGAAATGTCACGCTGTCAGTGGCAACTTGCATCATGGGGAAGCCTGCCAAAACCGTTTGCGCTGTCTTTCTGGTTGACTCTGCCAATGGAAAAGAAATTGTAATTGTTGTGTTGTCTATTGTACAGAGCTCCAGTGACCTCCCTGAGGCATGAAAGGGCTATTATTATAATGTCACAAGTTGCATTCCGAATGGTGTTTGTGGCACAAAGGAAGATTAACCTCAACAGCATTATCTATGACCTGGTATGAGGCTAAATTTGTACATTGACATTTGTACTAACTGTAGCAGCTAACATACCTCAGTGATATAGCCTCTGTGATGAAATGTAGCCAATTCATATGTTGTTAGGAGGAGCTCTGATATTGTTCCTCAGTGAATTTGAGGCTGGAGAAGATATCTAAGGTGATCCATAGAAGCGTATAAAATAGAAGCAGGAGTAGGCCATTCTGCCTTTAAGTCTGCTCTATCATTAAAGATGATCATCTCAAGAACTGTTATAAACAAAGAAGTGCAGATGATGGAGGATCTGAAACACACAAAAACAGGAATTGCTGGAGAAAATCACCAAGTCTGGCAGTATCCATGGAGATTGAACAGAGTTAATGTTTAGAGTCCACTGACCCTTTAGAATCAGTCTGAAGATACTGCCAGACCTGCTGAGTTTCCCCAGCATTTTCGATTTTTGTGTGTTTTAGTAGCCTGTTCCTGCTTTCTCCCAGTACACTTTGTTCTCTTTAGCCATCAGAACTACCACCAGAACCATATCTAATTTCTTCTTGAAATCATTCAATGCTTTGACTCCAATTGCTTTCTGTGGCAGAGAATTCTATAGGCTGACCACTCTGTAGGTAAATAAATTTCTCCTCATTTCAGTCCTAAATGTTCTAAACCTCTATCCTTAGAATGTGACCCTTGGTTCTGCTCATCAGTACCATCCTTCCTGCATTTACCTTGCCTAGTCCTGTTAGAACTTTGCATGTTTCCACAAGATCCCCCTCATTCTTCTAAACTCCTGTGAATGTAATCCTAACCAATCCAATCTCCCTCATTTGGCAGTCCTCCCATCCCGGGATGTTTTGTTGCAGTTCCTCCATAACCAGAACATCCTTCCTCAGATAAGGAGACAAAAACCACATGCAATACATCAGTACACAAAACAATTGCAGCAAGACATCGCTGCTTCTGTATTCAAATCCTCTTGCTATGAAGGCAACATACCACTTGCCTTCTTCACCGCCTAATGCACCCGGATTATCTCACATTTATCCACCTTACAATTCATGCATTTGGCAACTCACTCAACTCGTCCAAATCACAGTGAAATATCCCCACACCCTCCTCACCATTCACCTTACCATGCAGTCTTTGTGCCATCAGCAATCTTGGAAATATTACATTTAGTTCTCTCATCTAAATCATTGATAGCTTGGGTCCAAGCACTAATCCCTGTGGTAGTCCACTACTTGCCACTCAGAAGAAGACAAATTTATAGCTACTCTTTGTTTCCTTTCTACCAAAATGTTCTCTACCCAAATCAGGAGACCCCCCCCCCGCCCCCCATCCCCCATCCCATCTACTTTAGTTTTACATGCTAGTCTCTTATGTGAAGGCTTACTGAAGGTTTAAATAGACCACGCCCACTTAAACCTCCTTATCAATTCTATTAGTTACATCTTCAGACAATTCCTGTAGCTTTGTCAAACGTCATTTCCCTTTCACAAATCCTCTCTGACTGTCTGATCCTGTCACTGTTTTCCAAGTGCTCTGCATTTGAATCTTTATAATTGACTCTAGCTTTGTCCCTGTTATTGATGTGAGGTTAACTAGTCTATAAGTCCCCTTTATCTCTCTTTCTCCTTTTTAAAATTGTAGGGCCCATTCCCATTCATTAAAATGGATACATTCCTGTTCACTGCTTCCTCCCTTTCTGGTTGTGTAGATTAGATTAGATACCTGACAGTATGGAAACAAGTCCACACCGACCCTCCAAAGAGTAACCCACCCAGACCCATTCCCCACCCTACATTTAACGCTGACTAATGCACCTAACACTATGGGCAATTTAGCATGGCCAATTCGCCTGACCTGCACATCTTTGGATTGTGGGATGAAACCGGAGCACCCGGAGAAAGTCCACACAGACTCAGGGAGAATGTGCAAACTCCACACAGACAAGCACCCAAGGCTGGAATCAAACCCAGGTCTCTAGCGCTGTGAGGTAGCAGTGCTAACCTGAGCTAACATGTATTGCCTCCCTGGCTCCAATCATCCTCCATTCAGAGAGGTAGCCCTATCAGACCACTCATGTATGGAAGCCCTGAAGAAGGGCTTATGCCCGAAACGTCGATTCTCCTGTTTCTTGGATGCTGCCTGACCTGCTGCGCTTTTCCAGCAACACATTTTCAGCTCTGATCTCCAGCATCTGCAGCCCTCACTTTCTCCACTCATGTATGGAGCCAGCTAATCTGTGGGGAAATGTGCAACCAAAATATAATTTACTTACTTCTATTCAGACAAGTAAACTTTCAAAATAGCTAGAAATCAAATAGTCACCTTGAGTAAAACAGCAATTAAATTCTAACAAGTGCTGAATCCGATTAAAACATATTAGTGAATGACCTTTGCACTGGTTTGCATCATGTTGTACCAAGTAAGGTTAAAGGTCAATGAAGCTGAGATGATCCAAATGCTCAGAGCCTAATATGTATATACTACTTCCCACTTACATGGCTTTCCCATTGTGTTCCTGTTACTTGTGCTGCTTCCCCTAAGACGTACTGTGGACCAGCAGACAAACAGCAAGAGCTCTGCAAGTGCTTGCTATTCTTCCTTAAAAGCATTTGATACTTGATAAGCAGCTACCATTTTAGGTCTACGATCTTGTTATTCTTTATTAACATGTTTCTACAATAAGGACACCACATACAGATATTATGCAAGTAAGTTCTGCTTATTTCACTTGAGTGAAAGAACATCTAGAGTTTGCTGTCATTTGCAATGATTTTGTTTCTTCAGAAGAGCAAGGCGCCTGTGGTAAAACTTTCGCATTTCTTTAAATAAATTCTACATTGCCCCAGAACTGCTGCTAACCATTATACATGATGTCATATAAATCCAGTATGTCTTTGAATCTTTGTAAATGTGAAATATTAATCCTATGCCAAAAATATTACCACTAATGACCACAGAACCTCCTTTATGTCCTGCCCATGATGCCTATTCAGCACCTCATTCATATTCTAGCTAGAAGATGAAGATAGAATTGCTATCTTATTCCGAAATGAAACAAGAATTATTAAGTTAAAAATCACACAACACCAGGTTGTAGTCCAACAGGTTTAAATGGAAGCACTAGCTTTCGGAGCGTCACTCCTTCATCAGGTGGAAAGGAACAGCACTCCAAAAGCTAGTGTGCTTCCAATTAAACCTGTTGGACTACAACCTGGTGTTGTGTGATTTTTAACTTTGTACACCCCAGTCCAACACCAGCACCTCTAAATCATAACAATTATTAAGGTATTTTCAACTATAATTCAGTTTCCACAGAACTTGTACAGGACATGTAGAAGTCACCCAAAACACGTTGCAAATTAAAAGAAATTGAACACGATCACTTCTTTCTTACATTGACTGTAAGCCAGTATGGAAAAGTCTTTGCTGTCTTTAATGAAGAGACTCTTAAAAGGGAGTGAAGGCTGAGAGTGAGGTTTTGTTTGTCATAATGTCTCCATTTATATATTGGAAAACAATACTGGTGGGGTTTTTTAACATGCTGAACTTTTTAACCCATGAGTATCAGCAAACTGCAGTCAAGCAGCTCTGACCACTTTGTAGACCTGATAGATTTATTGTCCATCAAAGTGATTGGAGTTCATGTTGATCGACATGATGAATAGGGAATACACTCAACATTTACTGAAACTTGCCTTTAAGACATCAACATTTGGTTGAACTTTTGCAATATATTAAATATTATTAAGGATTATATTTACATAGCAGAGACACACAATGGGCAGAATTTAATTTTTTTATGAGGGCAGCCAAGCGATTGGCAATTTTTGTATTTTTTTTCATGGCACCTGTCTGCTAGTCCACTCCATTCAGAATGTGGAAGCTGTAAAATTCCATTCAACAGGTTAAAAATACCGAGGACAATTTCCCTCAAGGGATTATTAGTCATATCTGTTATTGAAGGATAGAATATGATCACAGAGAATTTGGAGTTCATGTGCTTTGATTTGCCCTTTAATTTATTTTGTGCTTTGTATTAAGTTTGTTTCTGTTACCCTTTCGCTTTCAATAGCTGTAAAGAATCTTTCACTAATTACCCAGTCATCATAATTCTTAACCTGCAATGTCTCTTTTTCAGTCATTCATTAAATTTTCAGTCTATTCTAAAAAGCCCATAAGAACGTAAATAAAAGATTTTGCATAACTCTCATCTTTGACCAAATCTCAGTGAATCCTAGTGAATATTTGCTACACGTTTACCATTGCTTTTATGTCCTTCCACCAATGTGCTGCCGAATCTTATTTTGGCCTCTGTCTACAGAGAATACAAAGACATTGTTGTGCTTTGGAAAGAAGGGGATTAAAAACAATCTGAACTGGATTCATCAATGGGTATAAATGTCAGGCTGTGTTGAACTATTTAATTGCCATTCCAGGCTTTCATGCTTTTTTAACAAATTCAGGAACTTCACATTCTAACCAGTCTGTATAAATAAATGAAATAAGAGATTATCTGTGACCTTTCAGGTGGGGAAGCAGTGGCCACCACTGGGAACTTGGCACGGTGGCTCAGTGGCCTCACAGCACCAGGGTCCCAGGTTCGATTCCAACCTCGGGCGCCTGTCTGTGTGGAGTTTGCACATTCTCCCCGTGTCTGCGTGAGTTTCCTCCGCGTGCTCTGGCTTCCTCCCACAGTCCAAAGGAGTGCAGGTCAGGTGAATTTGCCATGCTAAATTGCCCATAGTGCATTAGTCAGCGGTAAATGTAGGGTGGGGAATGGGTCTGGGTGGGTTACTCTTTGGAGGGTTGGTGTGGACTGGTTCAGCTGAAGGGCCTGTTTCCACACTGTAAGGAATGTAATCTAATTAGCCCAAAATTAAATCTCCTAATTAGATAATCAAGGCAACCGACTGGTTAGTCAGTGAGCTCTCACTGACTGATGAGTTGAACTTCAAACCACTTGCCTTGCCAAGAACATCGCTAGGCAATTTCCAGGAGGGGGAGAATAGAGAATAAGAAGTGTACTGAACATGGGGTGTATGTGGCCATCAGGAAGATAATGGAGTGTGAAGGAGCACTCCTGACAATTTCATTGATACATTTATTCATATTATTTCTTGAAATAAATCTGCCTCTTGTTGATGGTCACTGCTTAAACTATGGGAGGCACTGAAGGCACACAAGTGGTACAGACCTAGCATCTGCAATAATCAGAAAAACTGAATCCAACAGTAGTGATTGTAATGAGGTCAGCCAGGGGAAACCGATGGAATGAGTTCCCCGATTGGAGCTGTTAATCTGGCCAAACCACGAAGCCCTGGGTGACAATTATAAACAGGAGAGCTGAGGTTCTGTTCGTTGTGAGAGCTGACTCTGGGAAGCTGGATTAGTGGAAAGGACTTTCCACTTGTAAGTAACTGGTGACTTGGTAACAGGATACTGACCTCTGTGGTGTTACTTCACAAATAGTAAACGTATTAACTCTATGAGGAAATATTAGAGAAACTGAGGCTTTGATTTTTAAGAAGAAAGTTGCAGTTGTAAGCAAGTCCCAAAGTGGGTGGTGCACTCAGAATCATCACAGGTGTTGAACCTCAGCCAATTTGAACAGCAGGTCCTCATTTCAAAAAATGTCATCGGACTACTGCCTGAAACAAGCCATGTTCATTTCTCGGCCAGTAGCCGAGAGGGAAATTCAACTGAGACTGATAGGAAAGGTCCTCATTGGGGAATCACAAGCAGGGCCCCAGGAGCACTCTTGTTCCTCCAAGCTCAAATGGATTTTTTTTTAATGAAGAAGTTTCCAGCCAAAGGTTTGTTTGTCAACAGGTTTGGCTAGGAAAATGCCTCCAACTTAAAAAGCAGCCTTGGACACTGTCACTGAGACCTGATCTACACAATTAAAGGCCAACCTTCCGTGGGTGCCCTGCTAATGTGTTCAAAGGAGTCACTAACATCAAGATGTGGTGATAAGGTTATGGAATACTGATTTTGTTGGAGATACACGCGGTAAGTACTTCACACAGAGAGTGGTGAGTGTTTGGAACGCGTTGCCAGCAGAGGTGGTAGAGGCAGGCACGGTAGATTCATTTAAGATGAGTCTGGACAGATGCATGAGTAGCAGAGGGATACAAATGCTTAGGAATTGACCGACAAGTTTAGAAAGTACATTTGGATCGGCTCAGGCTTGGAGGGCCGAAGGGCCTGTTCCTGGGCTGTAAATTTTCTTTGTTCTTCGTTCTTTGTTCTTTATTTTACCTCCTGTCTCCACAGTGTCAACACGGGGGGGCGACAAAACTCAGCGTACAATCTAGCAAGTAAGGGTCAATATGAAATTTTATTCAGATGTGTGACTAAATCACAAAGAAAAGACTCTTACAGCCCAGAAGGAGACAGTTCAGCCCATTGTATCTGTCGTCCCTATTTGAAAGGATAAACACTAAGCTTTTTCAATTTTTCTTCAGTGCCCATTAAGTTATAGGATGTTAAACAATCAAATTGTCAATAAATGCACAGCACTCATAGATGCTTTTTGCCTTCTATTAGGGAAGCATTTGCTCAAAGTACTTTCATTGAGACACAACTTTCTTAGATTTAGAGGTCTGTTCTAGCATATCCATTTGGCTGCTGCTTTTGTTGCCTTCGGCTGTATCTCAATTGAGAACCAAAGATGGTTGGAAACAGCGCCACCATACTACCTGCTCACAGACCTGCAGCTTCACAGAACAGCCAGCCCAGCCGAGAGAAGCAGCACAAAACTTACAAACACACTAAGGCTCTACAGGAAAAAAAACTGTCATTTCCTGACATTTCTGAACACTCTTTGTCAGGAAGCTCAGAATTAGTCATCAGATGCAGAAAATAATGATGAAAGCTAATGAAATACTGACCTTTATATTTAGAGGACTGAAGTATAGGATACAAAAATTATGCTGCAGTTGTACAAAACACTGGTCAGACCCCACTTGGAGTACTGCAAAGAGATCTGCGCAGCACATCATAGGAAGGATATTTTAGGCCTTGGAGAGAGTAAAACATAAGTTTGCAAGAATTATACCTGGACTTCAGGGGGTTAAGGGATGAGGAGAAAGTGAGGACTGCAGATGCTGGAGATCAGAGCTGAAAATGTGTTGCTGGAAAAGCGCAGCAGGTCAGGCAGCGTCCAAGGAACAGGCTTATGCCCGAAACGTTGATTTTCCTGGAGGGGTGGAGGGATAAATCGGAGGGGGGGGTGGGGCTGGGGAGAAGGTAGTTGAGAGTGCAGTAAGTGGATGAGGGTGGGGATGAAGTTGATAGGTCAGAGAGTGGAAAGGATAGGTGGGAAGGAAGATTGACAGGTAGGATAGGTCAT
This sequence comes from Chiloscyllium plagiosum, assembly GCF_004010195.1. Lineage (NCBI taxonomy): Eukaryota > Metazoa > Chordata > Chondrichthyes > Orectolobiformes > Hemiscylliidae > Chiloscyllium > Chiloscyllium plagiosum. The sequence goes on along the minus strand of NC_057728.1, from coordinate 69,508,253 downwards.
GCGGATAGTACTGAGCTGGAAGGTTGGAGCTGAGGTAAGGTTGAGGGGAGGGGAAATGAGGAAACTGGTGAAGTCCACATTGATGCCATGGGGTTGAAGGGTCCTAAGGCAGAAGATGAGGCATTCTTCCTCCAGGTGTCAGGTGGTAAAGGAGTGGCGATGGAGGAGGCCCAGGATCTGCATGTCCTCAGCACTGATGCCATGTGGTCCACGACTTCTGCCTCCTCCACAGCCATTGCCGCAGCCACTTCCACCCCCAAAGACTTCGCTTACACCACACCTTTTGTTACGTCCACTTTATGCGTCATCGCTGACGTCACGAGTTACACGACTTCAATCTCCGCAGCTGCCATCGTTGCAACCACTTCTGCCCCAAAGTGATGAGACTCGCATGCACACTGCTGACACGCCCCCCACAGATCCTACTGTCACCATCCTCACCTCCCAGAACCCCAAGGGGAATGCCATTTCCACAAATGACTCCACCCCAATTCCCCCTACTACCACTTCTGCCCCCACTCCCAGCTCCAGCCCTATACCAGCTCCTAGATCATAGCTCTGCTGGGTTTTTACTACACCCCCCTCAGACCTCACCCTCACTGAGGACAATCAGTCCTCAGCAAAGATCTTACCTTCATCCCCCTTCGTCCAACGAATCAACGAATTCAATACGTATCGTGACATTGAACAGTTCTTCCGCCGCCTCTGCCTCCGAGCTTACTTTTTCAATCAGGACTCCTGCCTGCCTTCTAAGCACCCCTTCACTCATCTCCAACACACCCCATCCACCAGGACATCCCGTGCCGGTCTATTACCCATTATGAGACATTAACCGCTTCAACCTGTTTACCCCCTCCCCCCCTCCAACCCCTCCCCCTCACAACGCGCAGCCCTCCACTCCCCCTGCTCTGACCCCAACCTCACCATCTAACCAGCGGACAAAGGAGTGCTGTGGTAGTTTGGCGCACTGACCTCTATACCGCTGAAGCCAGAGGCCAACTCGAAAAAACCTTCTCCTACCGCCCCCTCAACTGAGACCTTACCTCCCATCATCAAACCATCATCTGCCAGATCGTACACAACCTCATCACCTCGGGCAATCTCCCACCCACAGCTTCTAACCTCATAGTCCGGGAACCCCGAACTGCCCGATTCTAACTCCTTCCCAAGATCCACAAGCCTGACCACTCTGGCCGACCCATCGTCTCAGCCTGTTCCTGCCCCACTGAATTAATTTCCACCTACCTCAATACTGTCCCATCCCCCTAGTCCAGGAACTTCCCACATACATTCGGGACACCACCCAACCATCCATGCTCTCCACCTCCTCCAAGACTTCTGCTTCCCCAGCCCCCAATGGCTTTTTCTTCACCATGGCCATCCAGTCCCTCTACACCTCCATCCACCATAATAAGGGCCTCCAAGCCCTCCATTTCTTCCTCTCCCAACATCCCCACCAGTACCCTTCCACTTACATTCTCATTCATTTGGCTGAACTGGTCCTCACCCTTAACATTTCCTCCAGATGAAAGGGGTAGTCATGGGCACCTGCATGTGCCCCAGCTATGTCTGTCTCTTTGATGGCTACGCAGAATAGTCCATCTTCCAGCGTAACACCGGCACCACACCCAACCTCTTCCTCCACTATATTGATGACTGTATCAGCACCAACTTGTGCCCCCACGAGGAGGTTGAACAGTTCATCAACCTCACCAATACATTCCATCCTGACCTTAAATTCAACTGGACCATCTCTGACACTTCCCTCTTCTTTCTGATGCTTTTCATCTCCATCAACGATGACTGATTCAGCACTGCCATTTTTTACAAACCCACCAACTCTCACAGCTACCTGGATTACACCTCTTCCCACTCTACCTCCTGCAAAAATGCCATCCCGTATTCTCAATTCCTCTGCCTCCGCTGCATCTGCTCCCAGGAGGACCAGTTCCACCACAGAACACACCAGATGGCCACCTTCTTTAAAGACCGCAATTTATCCTCCCACGTGGTTAAAGATGTCCTCCAACGCATGTCATCTACATCCCGTACCTCTGCCCTCAAACCCCAACCTTTCAACCGCAGCAAGGACAGAATGTTCCCGATCCTCACCTTCCACTTCGCATAAACCGCATCATTTGCCAACATTTCCTCCACCTTAAAACGGACACCACTACCAGGGATATATTTCCCTCCCCATCCCTATCAGATTTCTGCAAAGACCATTCCTCCACGACTACCGAGTCAGGTCCACACCACCCCCCTCCCCCCCCCCCCAGCAACTCACCCTCCCCTCCTGGCACCTTCCCCTGC
>NC_057728.1:69492680-69505635 GCF_004010195.1 Chiloscyllium plagiosum | reverse complement strand
ATCCACTCTACCCTCCTCTCCAACCTATCACCTTTACCCCCACCTCCATCCACCTATTGCACTGTCAACTACCTTCTCCCCAGCCCCACCTTCATCCCATTTATCTCTCCACCCCGAGGCTCCCAGCCTCATTCCTGATGAAGGGCTTTTGCCCGAAACATCAATTTTCCAGCTCCTCGGATGCTGCCTGACCCACAGTGCTTTTCTTGACTGTAACCTCCAGCATCTGTAGTACTCACTTCTGCCTGCTTGAACTGTGAGTCAAGTGTTGTGATTAGTTAGCAAATTCACTAAAAGATTACTACTTTTTGCCAAGGCTGGCAGTTGTGACTGCTAGAATGCTAATCAGAATCATGATACTTGGTATCACAGCTCCTGTTGGCTTCTGCCACTGCACAGCACCATGGACTGCACACACATGGCAATTGAAGAAACCCCAAAACAACTAAGAGGCAATGTCACTAGACTAACGAACCAGAACCTGATGCTAATGTTCTGAGGTCAATTACTAGGAAACATAGATTAAGCTACAAGGGAGTAAAATTTAAAGGAAACACGAGAGACAAGTTTTTTATACAGATGGTGGTTAGTGCTGGAATATGCTGCTATTGGAAATGATGGAGGCGGATATAATAACAACATTTTACATGGCATCTGGACAGTTACATGAATAAGAAGGGAATTGAGGGATATGGACTGTGTGATATATTTTTAGTTTAGAAAGGCATCATGTGTTGGCACAGTCTTGGTGGGCTGAACCTTCTGTTCTTGTGTTTGTCCTTTGTCCTTTGTCCTTTGACGTGGGTTTGAATCTCACCAAAGCAGATGGTGGAATTTAAATTTAATGAAAATGTGGAATAAGAAGTAAAAATAAAAAATAAATTCATCCAATGACAACTGTAAAGCCATTGTAAAGTGTCATTAAAACACATCACAAAGTTTTGGGGGAGTGAAACATTTCATCCTTACCTAGCCTGCTGATATATGGCTCTTAACCTATCCCCATCTGATTGACTCTGGTCCCTTCTGGGCAATAAATCACCACATCTCATGAATTTAAAAAAGGAGTTTTTTTTTAGCTGTGATGATGACCATTCTGTTAATGTTCAACTGCTGTGAAACATAAAGATATTTACACAGGAATCTAGGCAGCGGAGATGATGTTTTAGCTCTGCAGCAGTTCATGCTGCCTCCTCCCTTTGAACATGGAAGCAGGGTTATGGTTCCTGACAATGAGGACTTCCTAGAACAATTTTAGTTCATGATCCATGTCAGAAACACTGCCACTAAACTTCAACCGTGACACAATGAGTGCCAAATCACAATCAGGTACAGGTATGTGATTGAACCGACCGTCTGTGAAGATGTGCCTCAAGTGCCTTAATAAATCCATCCCAACCAGTCTTTGGGTGTGTTGTGCCTTATACAACAGTGAGACTTGAATTCAAAGGAGGAGTAGGATGAATAAGAAGAAAAAATGAGGATGAAGGCTGCTCTGACATTTCCTAATTGATTCACGTGATGTGTGCTTCACTGGCTGGGCCAACATTTATTGCTTATTTCTAACTGCCTTTGCTAAGACAGTGAAGTGCAGCCTTATTGTATCATGATTGTGCCTGCAAAGAGTGTTCCAGTTGGAGCTGTCTTGTATTCTTATTCATCTTCAAAGCTATATAATTGTCAGGCAGCCTCACTGACTCACATCAATAGCAATCATTTCGAATATTTTCCAGGCCTGTGTGAGCTGACCATTGAAAATTGTGTCCTCATTGCATGGTGAGTCACATTCATCACCATTGACTTATTCAAAATCCCAAGATAAATGTTTTCCATTTGGAGTGGTCACTCAAAAGAAAATTATTTCACAGCAATAAGCACAAAGCAACATCCATTCTGCACTATATTAATATGACATTTATAGAATCATACTGAACAAAAGAGACCTTTCGGTATATTGAGTCTGTCCTACCAAAAATACACTCCTACCTAAAATAATCCCATTTTAAAAACAAGGCTCATAGCCTTGAATGTTATATCACTTCATGTGTTCATCCAAGTACTTATAAAGGTTGTGAAGTTACCTACTTAACTACCCTCCCAGGAAGTGCATTCTAGGACACTACCACCCTCTGGTTATAAACAGCATGGTGGCTCAGTGGTTAGCACTGCTGCCTCACAGCACCAGGGTCCTGGCTTCGATTCCCGCCTGTCTGTGTGGAGTTTGCACATTCTCCCCGTGTCTGCGTGGGTTTCCTCCAGGTGCCCCGGTTTCCTTCCACAATCCAAAGATGTGCATGTCAGGTGAATTGGCCATGCTAAATTGCCCACAGCGTTAGGTGCGTTTGTCAGGGGTAAATATAGGATAGGGGAATGGGTTTTGGTGGGTTTCTCTTCGGAGGGGCGGTGTGGACATGTTGGGCCGAAGGGCCTGTTTCCACACTGTAGAGAATCTAATCTCAACTGTTTTCCTCAAATACCTTCTAAACCTCCTGCCTTTCACTTTAGAAGTGTGCTCCTTTGTTCTTGGCCCTTTCACTATGAGAAAATTGTTGCTTTTTATCCACTCTATCCATTTGATGTTGGTCACTGAGAAAAATAAATTTGATTGGTCCAAGACGAGGTTCACTCCCATTTTTGTGTGCTTGCATTTGTTGGCATTTGACAGAAAGCCAGGAACACAATAGGCACCAAGATGGCGGATTTTAAAAAGGCATTTTTTTAACAATGTTCTAATCATATCTGCAGTACACTTGATCCTCTATTTAAGAAGTATCCATTTAAGTTATTTTGGTATATTACCACATAATGGCATAGTTAACAATTCAAATTCCAAATTTTCAATATAGCTTTCTACTGAAATTGAACAAACATCCCAGAACTTCTTCCAACCATGTAGTGAGACAGGGATGACATTTGTCATGTTCCTATGCAGGACATTCAAGAGAGTGCAGTGCATATCATTTGCCTGCCAGGTCTGAGGCAGTTTGGCTTCTTAATTCATTTAGAATTAGATACAGATTGCAAATTTTCAAGCATTTATTTAAGCTTCTCTTATCTGTGGTGACAACCCAGACTGTGAAGAGAAATTCTATCAATGCATGAGGCTTACCGTTGAGGCATCACTCATCAGTTTTTGCCCTGATTGTGTGGTTTCCCTAAGTCACTGACCCTCTGTTACACTGTAGCTTGGCTCACCCTGACAACAACATTGTTAGTTCCACAAAAAAGAAGGCATTACAAATTATAGAGTTGCCAAGATCTACAGCATATTGAATCTGTGCCAATCAAAAAGCAACCACCTAACTACTATTTTAATAACTATAGTTTCTCATTTAACTTTTAAAATAGATTTTGCTGGACCAGAACATGGCCCCTGACAATCACATGATGTCTGTTGGCCACAATGCTGGGAAGTTCTAACCCGGACTGACCTTAAACTATTCTGCCTGGAATCACACATTATGCAACTATGTGAACCTGACAATCAACTAACAGAAAGGAGACAGAGCTGATTGGTCTCCTCAGCAGGGACCAAGGGCAACAAAATGCATTATGACTGAAGTGCCACTAATGAACCAACAATTATTTCCTCCACTACTGACACTCAGTAACAGCAGTGTGTATTGTCTACAAGATGCACCAAAAATCCTTTGACAGCTTCTTCCAAACCAATGACCACTCTATCTAGAAGGTCAAGAGTAGCAGACACATGGGAACACCAGCACCTGCAAGTTCCCCTTCAAGCCACTCACCATCCTGACCTTAAAATATATTTTTGTTCCTTCACAGTTGCTGGGTTAAAAGTCTGGGAATTCCCTCGCTTAGGGCATTGTGGATTAACCTACAGAATGTGAAATGCAGCAATTCAAGAAGGTAGCTCACCCCCACCTTCTCAAGGGCAACTAGGGATGGGCAATAAATACTGCCAGCCACTAATGCCCTCATCCCTCAGGAGAATAAAGAAACACACACCATCATGACTTTGAGCTAAGTTACAGTTCCTTCACTGATGCTGCATCGGAATCTTGAAGTTCCCTTCCTAACAGCCATGTGGATGTATATACCCCTCTATGAATTAATTCATGAAAGTAGGTCACTACCACTGCTCCATGTTAATGAGGGATGAGGCAATAAATAGTGGCCTAGCTGGAGATGACCACATGCCATGAATAGATTTTTAAACATCTATTACACCAATGTTTAATGTTTGTTTAAGCTAGGATGTAAAGTGATTCATTTTTGTCAGAATGACAATAAAGGGTAAAATTCTAAATGGGCTGCAGGATTAAAGGTATCTGAATGTCTATGTGAATCAATCACTAGAGATGGCAGGACAGATTGAAAGAGTAGTTCGATAAAGCATACAGAATTACAATTAACTTGTACAAATCATTGTTTTAACCTGATATGGAGTACTGTGTTCATATTTTGGCATCACTCTTTGGAATGACACGAGAGCATAGAGAAAGTGCAGAAAAGTTTCAAATGAATGGTTCCAAGGATGAGAAACATTACTGACATGGCTAGACTGCAGAAATTGGGACCATTTTTAATAAAGAGGGGCGTGGACAGAAGTATATAAGATGTTGGTGGAAGGATCCAGAACATAAGGGCGACACGTTGGTATAGTGGTTACAGGGCGACACGGTGGCACAGTGGTTAGCACTGCTGCCTCACAGCGCCAAAGACCTAGGTTCAATTCCCACCTCGGGCAATTGTCTATGTGGAGTTTGCACATTCTCCCCGTATCTGCATGGGTTTCCTCTGGGTGCTCCGGTTTCCTCCTATAGTCCAAAGATGTGCAGGTCAGGTGAATTGGCCATGCTAAATTGCCCGTAGTTTTAGGTGAAGGGGTAAATGTAGGGGAATGGGTCTGGGTGGGTTGCTCTTCGGAGGGTGGGTGTGGACTTGTTGGGCTGAAGGGCCTGTTTCCACACTGTAAATAATCTATCTAATCTAATCATGAGGACACAGATTTAAGATAATTGACAAATGAAGCAATGGTGACATAATGAAAAATGTTTTCATACAGCAATGATGTGGAAGGTCTGGTGTTGGACTGAGGTGGACAAAATTAAAAATCACACGACATCAGGTTATAGTCCAAATTTTTATTTGGAAGTACAAGCTTTCGGAGCGCTGCTCCTTTGTCAGGTAGCTAGTGCTTCCAAATAAACCTGTTGGACTATAACCTGGTGTTGTGTGATTTTTAACTTCATACAGCAAGTGGTTAGCATCTGGAAGGAATTGCCTGTGATTGTGATGGAGGTATGTTTAATCAAGTCATTCTTTCAGTATAAAATTAATAAAGAGTAATCAAAAAGATAAGCTTTGATGATCCAAGTATTTTTTTCTTATCCTTGATTTCTTAATGATAAAATTACACGTTGCAGGAAGATCTTTCTCCAAGGCTTCCATTCTCTGAAGTGCTACTGACGTGAAGTACAGCAGACTCTTAAATGTGAGATGAACTTGTAACATGAACTTGTTTTACAATAAGATAAAATTTTTACACACAGCTGTGATAGTCTTTCTTGAAATCTCAGTCCCTTCATTACTTTCTCATGCAAAGTGTTTTGAACAAAACTACTGGTGTGGTTTGAAAAACAGAATCATTTCTTTGGTGTGCCTATACATATTCATTGCATTTGTATGATACATTGAGTGCTTTAAAGTGAGATCAGATGAATTTGCAGCATTAGTACTTTAAACGTAATCTGGGTTAAACAGAGGCTACTTCAAAAAGTAACCTTGCACCTGGCAAACGTATCATGCTAACAGTTTTATTACTCCTGGAATTATCAACTTGACATGAAGCCAGTCATTTTCTATTCCTCATTTAGCGTCTGCATCTGCCCAATGTTCTCATATTGAAAGAATATTATCCAATAATCCGTTGATGAAGAATGGTAAAATATACTCACATCTGTAATAAGTGGTCATTCAGCAGCCTGACTGGAACTTCTGAGGCAAACAGATGGTTGGAGGAGACCACACAAGATTTTGGCTTCACTCCCATCAAGAGTCTTTCCATTTATGACAGGAGGTCTTCGATGCTGGGGGAGGGTTGAAGAAGGGTTGGTTGGGGGGGTTTGGAGAGAGGGGAACCACATCATCAGACAAAGCCGACCAGACGTAAGTGACTATTAATCACTTGTCAGTTTCAGTAACATTCCAATGAGAAAATAAAAACTTTGGGTAGACTTCAAATTACTTAATGTTGGGAATCTGAATTAAAGGTGCCAGTAAAGCCAAGAAGGTTAGTCAGCAGCTAAAAGAGAAATATCATATTGCATTATTCTGGTACGTTCTGATCAAGGATTCTAGTTCAAATCTAATCCATGTACTTATACTACTAGACATTTAAGTTTTTGGAGAATACTTTATTCACAATTTAAAGGGAAATATGTGCACCAGAAGACATGGTTTAGTGCTTATGGGATTAATTCCAACTTTTGTTAACCATAATCCATTTCCTGTCTGTCATTTCCTTACCATTTTCAGGCAGCATATTGTATATGATCAGGAGGAGCTTGACAGTACAGGAAAGATAAATTGCCACCGATTTTCACTATTCTGGATTAGTGGTGCTGGAAGAGCACAGCAGTTCAGGCAGCATCCAAGGAGCTTCGAAATCGACGTTTCGGGCAAAAGCCCTTTTCCTGATGAAGGGCTTTTGCCCAGAAACATTGATTTTGAAGCTCCTTGGATGCTGCCTGAACTGCTGTGTTCTTCCAGCACCACTAATTCAGAATCTGGTTTCCAGCATCTGCAGTCATTGTTTTTACCTCACCAATTTTCACTACTGTTACTATTTTGTTAGGATGCCAGGATGAACTGCTACTTTCCATTGGACATAACAACTTCCAATAGATAGTTTGCACTATGTTTTTGAAACTTGTTTTATTCCCCTTTTTATAATTTTCTTCTGGTCTTGATCATTTTAGCCCTATCTGACAGTAAGATATGCAATGTATTACTCTGGAATAGATTCTTGTCCTAAAATTTAGCCTCCTTTCCTGAATAGTTGGTGAGAACAGTATCCAATGGAAACAGGCCCATTCTTAATATATTTAAGCTGGTTAAGAGCTGGCTGCCAGACTAACTTGGAACTGAAGAAGATGAGTTGAATAAGGTAAATTCTCCTTTCTCTAAATCCTGCAAAGAATACATAGACCACACCTCTTCCATGAATTCCTCCTCGCACTTCCCTTTCCCCAATTAAATACAAGATTGAAAACAATAATCCAGGTTGTGGCAAATCAACTTGAGTCCAACATAATATTCAAAAAGGGTGAGGTCAATAATATGCTGACCTTTTTAATCTTCTGTATGGTCCTTAAAAAGGAACAGAAATGCATGGTGGCTCAGTGGTTAGCACTGCTGCCTCACACAGCCTTGGACATAGGGTCAATTAGTGATGGGAAACACAGGTTTACAGGGATGGGTCTTGATGGAAGGGTCGCTTAGGCTTGATGGACCAAATGACCTGCTCCACACTCTAGCGATTTTATAATATAAAGAAGAACAATATCATTAATGCTTATGGACTGGTGATTATAACATAATAAAGTCACCATGCCTGTTCTTTGAATCCATCAATATAACAAACCTCCTGGTAATGAGGCAATAAGTATGACCTGTAGAAAATTCATTTCTTTAAGTGAATCCTGCTCTGACTCAGGTATATGACTTCAGCTATCAGATTCATTTAATTGCATTTCAGGAGTGAGACCCTCTTCTAAATCAGGCATGTTTCACAAAATAAAACAATCACATGGATTCCAAACTACATTTTTGTTCATAACTTGTAGAAGTTCTCCATTCTCCTTAACTGTATTTTCATTGCATTGTGTGAGAGTGGGTGAGTGAGTGATGTGATGTTATGTTAGATTTTTGTTAGATCTCTAACAGAAGTTGGTAATTGTGATGGAGAGCAATGACCAAAGGAGCTGAGTGGTTTTCTGTGACCTCCACAAGCAGGTGGTGATGGTGACGCAGCTGGAGCTATCAAATGGCTGAGAAGAAAGTACTTTTTGTTTGGAAGGAGAATTGATCGGCAGGGAGAGCAGGCAAAAGAATTGTTGCATGAGTTTGTTTCAAATATAGTGAGAAGTGTTGTGTAATGTCACTGATCTCTGGCGCCATCTTAAATCACAGCAATAAACCAGACATAGAGTATGAAGTGGAAAAATAAAGAAACAAAGTTAAAATGTTCAATATTATGGTCCTTGTGAAGTGCTTAGCCAAGGGCCTTGCCCTGAGCTCTTCCAGTCCAACAGTGAGACCATCATCAGCATGAAGCAGTTGGCTAGCTTCGAGTCCCTTCACCCTGCTGCTGCCATTAGAACAAGAATTGCCATTCTTCTGCGTCTTTTTGCTTCTACTGATGTCAACGCTGCCGTGAGTCTGTACTGGGCTGAGCTTGTCAAGTCACTGAGACTGTCAAGTCCCGCAATGGGCACTGGGTCCAAATTTGCCTCCCTCCACCATCACCAGGAGCAACCATTTCCTTCAGCATGCTGGACACCTCAATGCCATCCGAGCTGTCCAGAAGAAGGTGACTAAGCAAGGTTTTTAAAGAAGCAGAGAAAGAAGGGAAAAAGAGGAACAGCGGATGGACCAGACGAACTCTGGGCTCCCAAGCTCAGGAACCTGAATGCTGTGCTGCTATTCTGCTGCCATCTTGACATCTATTAACTGGAAGAATAAGAACACCACTAACTGCAGGTTGCCTCCCAAGTCACACGCTACTCTGAAATAGAAATATATTGCTTTTCTTTACTACAACTGAGTCAAAATCATGGAACTATCCTGTGTAAGGAGCTTTATAACATGAACTCAATGGCTCATCATATACTTCTGAAGATCAATAAGAGATGAATGATAAATGATGACACATTGAATGAATGCATGAAAGACAAACTGTCAATAAAATAATTGAACAGATGTATGATGCAGTGACAGGCACACAAAACCGACCTTCAATGAGTATAGAGAAAGTGTATGGATTGAAATTGGAAAGAAAAGAAGCAATTTATTCTTCTATGGATAGAATGACCAGATCAATGAACCATCAAACATTCCACTCAAATACCGCCTTGATTTTGATGCCGATCCTGACTAGATGGACAGAAATCTCAGTTTAAGACTTACACAACTAGATTGATGTGAGACAGTGCTCTCTAGCACAGTGAACTGCAACTGGGCTTTGAGAAAAATGTTTGTAGAAGTAGAATATGAAAAGTGCTTCCACTTCTTACTGAATGTCCTGACACTTTGTCAGTACCTGACATGCTGCCTTGACACCTGATGGTAAATCTGTCTCTGTACAGGTATAGATGGAGCAGTCTGAGAGCATCTCAGCAGGCAGAGCAGAGATCCAACAGCTTGTCTCTAACTCTATTGAATCTCCAAGAAAATAAAGTTCAGAGTCACATTTAGGCCAGGCCAGGTAAGGATGGCAGATTTGCTTCCCTAAAAAAAATTACAACAGTCAACAATGTGTACATTTGCAAAGTCAACCCTCAGCAAACATTCTCTTGTGAAACACTTTCCTGGTAGTAAGTTGTGTAACCAGACTATTTGATGCCTGAATTTGATTCAGTCTCTTCTATTGCTGCTTGCCTTGTTTCCACTGTTGGGGAACCACTAGACCTGGAAAGCAATTGGCAAATTCCCAGCTTTCCTGAAGGATCGTATGTAAATAGTGTATTGCACTAGAATGAAACCTTGAATCCCATAGATTGAAGATGGGATGCAAGGTATTATATATTTCCTTGTTTTGATATTCCACCTGCACCCAAACTCATGCACACCACCATGTTAAAGTTCACCCCTGAGGTGTGGCTGCATTATATTCTGCTCATGAGTTTGCAATGAGTAAGCAAATCTAATTAGTTGAAGAATTACCCCCATTATGTTTAAGTTCAAGTCTTTCATCCTTAACTCAAATAATAAGCCCAGAAAGGATTTTGTTACATCAAATAAATCCCATTGTTTCTAACTTACTGAATGAGAATCACTTAATTGGTGTGTGGTGCCAGCAATTACACAATGTGTAATGTACAATTATTCAGAACATATTACACAGTAAACAAGCACTGCTAGACCATGATTGTCTAACAATATAATCACTAATTACTGAAGCTTTTCAAGTGAGATTTGATATAAAAGTGAAACCATTGCACAGAAAATGATTATCAACTCACCTCTTGATTAATGTAAAATGATAAAATAATATAAAATTTTAAAAAGTGATAATACCATTAAAATTTAATTTATTTTGGAAGTTACAGTATATCCTAAACTCAACATAGCAGAGGATGCTTCTATTATGAGCAGTCCCTGCAGTATCCTGTCTGCCTCAACAGCACCCAGCTCTTCTCCCGTGCCGAGCGGCTGGACATTGCTGTGGCAATGTTTATTAGACCTCCCAGTCGCTTCTCCTATTGGACCTGCCATTTCCCAGGACTATGTGACATCTGAATTGGATGTTGGTTTTTGAACAGCTTCTTAATTGGCTGCCTCTGTGAAGATTATAAATTAATTCTTGGTACATCAACTGGATTGCCAATTCAAAACTGAGGTCAAGTTTGGGTTGGTAGATGCCAATCTTACGCTGCATGATAATTTAACTTAACTGAATAATGCATGATTAGTGCATTCAACTAATCAATTAATTAAAAATGGTTTCAAACTTTAAAATTACACCTTAGAGTCATAGAGGCATTCAGCATGGTGCATAGATGAGGTTGTAAATTATGGTTGAAGACAATTGCTGTTGCTTTTATGGACATAGAACGTAGAACAGTAGAGCACAGGAACAGTCCTTTTGGCCCACCTTGTGTGGCCGATCATGATGTTACTGTAAACTAATGCTATCTGCTTGTACATGGTCCATATCCTTCCATTACTGCCTGTTCACGTGTCTGACTAAATGTTCCTTAAACTTTGTTATATTACCTGCTTCTACCATCTCCCCTATCTGGATGTCCCAGGTACCTACCACTCTCTGTGTAAAATGTTCCTTCACACATCTCCTTAAATTTCCCCCTCTCGTCTTCAACTGATGCCCCTGGTTTTGATATTCCCCCCAGGAAAGAAACTCCATATATCCACCCTATCCAAGCCTCTCATTATTTTGTATACTTCAATCAGGTCACTCCTCCGCCTTTGACACACTTGCAAAAATAATTCAAGTTTGTCCAACTTCACCTTATAGCTGATTCACTCCAATCCAGGTAACATAATCCTCTTCTGCATGCTCTCCAAAGTCTCTATAGTGCAGCGACCAGAATTGTGCACAGTAGTCCACAAGTGGACTAACCAAAGCTTTATACAGTTGCAACATAATTTGCCAACTTTTATGCTCAAAGCCCCAACTGATGAAGGTGATCATGCCATACACTTTCCTTACCACCTTATCCACTTGTGTTGCAACTTTCAGGGAGCTTTGGACTTGGATCCTAAAATCCCTCTGTATATCAATGCTCCTAAGGGTATGGGAGAAAGTGAGGACTGCTGATACTGGAGATCGAGCTCAAAGAGTTTTTCCAGCACCACACTCTTCGACACCTAAGGGTCTGCTGTTTATAGTATACTTTCCCCTTGCATTTGACCTCTCAAAATATATCACCTCACACTTGTCCGATTTAAACTCCTTCTGCCATTTCCCCATTCAGCTTTCCAGCTAATATGTATCCTGTTGCATTCTCTCATACCCTTCCTTACTATCCACAACTCCAACAATTTTCACGTTATCTGCCAACTTACTAATCAGACCAACGTTTTCATATGTATTACCAACAATGGATGACCCAGCACTTGCCCAAGTGGAACACCACTGGTTACAGACCTCCAGTCAGAAAAACACCCATCCACAACTACTCAGGATCCTCTATGGCCAAATGCATTTTGTATACAATTTGCCAACTCATCACAGATTCCGCGTAATTTGATCTTCTGCGTAGTTAAGCCTACCGTGAGGGACTTTGGCAAATGCATTAGTAAAGTCCATATAGACCATGCTGACTATCTGTAATAAGTCTGTTCTTCTCGAAGTGCAAGTAAACACTGCCCCTAAAAATCTTCTCTAACAATTTCCCTACTGATTATGTCAGGCTCACTGGCTCATAATATCTTGGATTGTCCCTTTGCCCTTCTTGAACAAAGGAACAACATTGGCTATTCTCCAGACTTCTGGGGAATACCCTGCAGCACTCACCAGTGACTAAAGAGGCAAAGACCTCTGCCAATACCTGAGGAATCTCCTCTCTTGCCTCTTTCCGTATTCTAGAATAAATCACATCAGGCCCTGGGAACTTATCTGCCTTAACGTTTTTCAAGCTAGCCAACATTAGAATGGCTAATGTGGTTCCATGTATTAGAGGAATTTTAGTGATGAACAAGGAAGTTACAGACCCATAAACTTCATGTCAGTGATAGGGAAACTATTGGAGGAAATTCTGAAGGACCAAATTAATACCCACTAGGAAAGGTATTGGTTAATTAGGGATAGTCAGTGTGACTTTGTTAGAGGGAGGTTATGTCCCAGTTGATGTAGTTATATGGATTTTAACAAAACTTTTGACAAGGTCCCATAAAAGAGATTGATTGAGGAGGTTAAAACATGTGGAATTGAGGGAAACTGGCTTGTAATAGAATACAAAGGGTAGTGGTAGAAGGCTGTTTGAGTGAATGGAGGTTGATGTCCAGCAGTGTACCACAAGAGCTGAAAATGTGTTGCTGGAAAAGCGCAGCAGGTCAGGCAGCATCCAAGGAACAGGAGAATCGACGTTTCGGGCATAAGCCCTTCTTCAGGAATGAGGAAAGTTTGTCCAGCAGGTTAAGATAAAAGGTGGGGAGGGGCGTCGGAAATGTGATAGGTGGAAAGAGGTCAAGGTGAGGGTGATAGGTCAGACTGGGGTGGGGGCGGAGAGGTCAGGAAGAAGAT
>NC_057728.1:69482252-69491675 GCF_004010195.1 Chiloscyllium plagiosum | reverse complement strand
TCCCGACCTCTCCGCCCCCACCCCCGTCTGACCTATCACCCTCACCTTGACCTCTTTCCACCTATCACATTTCCGACGCCCCACATTTCCGACGCCCCTCCCCACCTTTTATCTTAACCTGCTGGACAAACTTTCCTCATTCCTGAAGAAGGGCTTATGCCCGAAACGTCGATTCTCCTGTTCCTTGGATGCTGCCTGACCTGCTGCGCTTTTCCAGCAACACATTTTCAGCTCTGATCTCCAGCATCTGCAGACCTCACTTTCTTCTAGTGTACCACAAGAGTCAGTACTTGGACCTTCATTGTTTGTTAAATACATAAATGATATAGATGAAAATGTGGGGAAGCATGTTAAGCAAATTTGTAGATGACACCAAGATTGGAAGAATGATTAATAGTGAAGGAGATGGTTGTAGGTTACAAGAAGATACATAGATGGCAGACCAGTGGGAGATGCCATGTAACTCTGATAAGTGTGAGGTGATGCACTTTGGAAGAAGAAACAAGATGAGGGAGTATTTAATGAATGGCTGGACACTAGAAAGCTTAGAGGAACGTAGGGATCCTAGGGTAATTATTCACAGATCCTTGAATTCGGCAGAGCCCCACATGAATATGGCATATGAGACGCTTGCATTCATCAGTCGTGGCGTAAAGTATAAGAGAGGTATTGTTGGAGTTATAGAGAGCATTGGTTAGGCCACAACTGTAGCACTGTTGTGGCCTAACTCTAGTCACTTCATTACAGGAAAGACATGATAGCACTGGAGACGGTACATGGGAGATTCACCAGGATGTTACTTGGGATGGAGAAATTGAGCTATAAGGGAAGACTAGATAGACTTTGATTATTTTCTTTAAAATAGAGAAGACTGATGGGGACATGACTGAGGTACATAAAGTCATGACAGGTACGGACAGGGTGAATAGAGAGCAACTGTTCTCCTTGGTTGAGAAATCAATCACGAGAGGGAATAATTTTAGGGTAAGGGGCAGGGGATTCAGAAGAGATTTTGGGGAAAAAAAAGCCTTTTCACTCAGTGGATGGTGGAAATCTGGAATACACTGTTGTGGTTCCATTTGCTGAGCTGGGAATCTGTGTTGCAGACATTTCGTCCCCTGTCTAGGTGACATCCTCAGTGCTTGGGAGCCTCCTGTGAAGCGTTTCTGTAATGTTTCCTCCGGCATTTGTAGTGGTTTGTCTTTGCCGCTTCCCAGTGTTGTCCCAGTTAAACTCATGTTGCTTGTCATCTGCGTGTGTGGCTACTAAGGATAGCTGGTCGACCACACCACTATTATAGGACAAGCCAAACAGAGAACAGCCAGGGAATTCCTCGAGGCATGGCACTCATCCACAGATTCTATCAACAAACACATCGACCTGGACCCAATATACTGACCACTGCAGCGGACAGCTGGAACTGACAACCGGAAGCGGCAGATTCAAACCACTACAAATGCCGGCACAGGAGGCTCCCGAGCACTGAGGATGTCACCTAGACAGGGGACGAAACGTCTGCAACACAAATTCCCAGCTCGGCGAACAGAACCACAACAATGAGCACCCGAGCTACAAATCTTCTCACAAACTTTGAACATCTGGAATACACTGCCTTGGAAGGAAGTGGAGGCTGGAAATTTACAACTTTTGAAAAATATTTGGATAAATATTTCAAATATCATCATATTCAAGGCTATGGGACAAGTGAAGGAAATTAGGATTAGTACACTTTTAGTGGTAGTTATGTTGGTGCAGACTTGATGGGCTGAAGGGCCTTTTTGGTGCTGTATAAATCTATGAATTCATAAACACCTCATCCTTCTTAATATTGACAGGCATTGGCGTTTCAACAAACCCCTCTCCAAACTTATCATCACCCATATCTTTCTCCTTGGTGAATACTTCAGCAAAATACTCATTAAGGACCTCACTCATTTCCTCTGGTTACGAAACTTTACATATGCTTCTTTTTTCTTTTTAAGTATAGTTACAACATCTATCATTATCCAAGGTTTCTGAATCTTGCCATCTTTACCTACCATCCTCACAAAAACATGCTAGTTTTGAAAGCTTGGCAAATAGATTTTGAAAGAATCCCACATTTCAACTACATTCAAACAGCTGCCCCAATCCAATTTCTGCAGTCCCTGCCAAAATTGTTGTAATTAGCCATTCCCAATTTCACACTTTCATTTGAGGACTATCTCAACCTTTTCAAAAGTATCTTAAAACTTACGGAATTATGATCACTGTTTTCAAAATGCTCCCCCACTGAAACTGCCATCACCGAGCCACGCTGACTCCCAATAGAACATCTAATATGGCCCCTTCCCTAGTTGAATTGTTTCAAGAATCGCTCCTGGGTGCACCTAACAAATTCTACCCTATCTAAGCCCTGGCACTAAGGGGGTCCCAGTGAATACTATGGAAATAAGATCATCCACTATCATAACCTTGTTTTTTCATCTTTCCATGATCTGCATACATAACTGATTCTCTCATTCTCGCTGGCTATTGGGAGGCCTATTGTAAAATCTCATTATAGGGATTGCATTTTTTTATCCCTAAGTTCTACCTTTATTGTCTTACTGGATGAGCCATCCGAGATGTCCTCTCTTAGTACATCTGTGACATTCTCCTTAATCACTGATTCAATTCCCGCACCCCTTTTACATCTCTGTCTATTGTACCTGAAAATGTAAATCCAGGAATATTGAGTGTCAGTCTTGTATATTGCATCATCTAAGATAATCAGAGGGTTAGGTTGGGTGGACAGTGAAACCCTTTTTCCGAGGATGGTGATGGATACGATGAGGGGGCATAGCTTCAAATTGAGGGGTGATAGAAATAGGACAGATGTCAGAGGTAGTTTCTTTACTGAGAGAGTAGTAGGGGCGTGGAACGTACTGCCTGCAACAGTAGTAGACTCGCCAACTTTAAGGGCATTTAAATGGTCATTGGACAGACACAGACACATAGAGGCATAGATAGTCTCTGGCTATCGACTCTATTTCCCAGGGCAGAAATGACTAACACAAGGGGTCATAGTTTTAAGCGGGTTGGAGGAAAGTATAGAGGGGATGTCGGAGGCGGGTTCTTTACACAGAGAGTTGTGAGAGCATGGAATGCGTTGCCAGCAGCAGTTATGGAGGCAGGGTCACTGGGGACATTCAAGAGACTCCTGGACATGCATATGGTCACAGAAATTTGAGGGTGCATACATGAGGATCAGTGGTCAGCACAACATCGTGGGCTGAAGGGCCTGTTCTGTGCTGTACAGTTCTATGTTCTATGGACGAGATTGGAATAGTGTAGGTTAGAAGGGCTTCAGATTGGTTCCACAGGTCGGCACAACATCGAGGACCGAAGAGCCTGTACTGCACTGTAATGTTCTATATTCCTGCCTTTCTCTCAATGTCTACAATATCATGTATTAATACAGGTTCTAAGTTCATCGGACAAGTTATGTTCCTTGCATTAAAGTAAATACACTTCGGAATGCCAGCCCCACCATGTTCATTAACCTGGCCCTGCCTATTTTTCTTACTAGATTTACTTGACTTAGTACCTCTCTTCTCAAACACCCTTCATGCTGACCTGTGCCATGGTGTCCACCACATCCCAGCCAAACTAGTTTAAACCAGCACTGTCAGGACTCTATAATTCATGAGGGGCAGAAACAAACCTTCTTACAAGAATATTGGTGCCCCTCCAGTTTAGGTGTAACTGCCTCCTTCTACAGACCTCTGCTGCCCTGGAAGAGATCAAGAATGCTGAATCCCTCCATTCTGCTCCAGCTCTTTGGCCATGCATTTTAATGTGCCATCTTCCTACTTCTGACCTACTAGCATGTGGCACAAGGAGTAATCCCAATTTACAACATGAGGGGGCCTGCTTTTCAACTTCCTGCCTAACTCCCTAAATTCCCTTTACAGGAGCTCATCTATCTGCCTGCCTATGTCATTAGTATCAATATGCACCATGACCTCTGGCTGCTCACCCTTCCATTTCAGAATATCCTGTGCCTCCTCAGAGACATCCTTGACCCTGACACCATGGAGGCAATACACCATTCTGGAGTCTGGCCCGCAGCCACAGAAACATCTATCTCTGCCCCGACTATATAGTTCCCTATCACTACACTTTGCCAACACTTCAACCCATTCTCCTGTACAACAGTGCCAGTCATGGTGTCACTGGTCTGGCTGCTGCTGTTACTTTCCTCGAGAGGTAATTCCCCCCAAAAGTATCCAAAACAGTATATCTGTTTGAGGGGGGAATAGCCACAAGGAAATCCTGCATTGTTTATCCACAGTTCCTCATGGTCACCTAACTCTTTTCTCCTTGTGTAGCTTTTACCTGTGGTGTAACCAGTTTGCTAAATGTGCTACCCACAATATTCTCAGCCTCATGGATCTTCCATAGTGAGTCCATCCGCAGCTCCAAATGTTCCATGTGGCAAATCAGGAGCTGCAGCTGAACACACTTTCCACATACAGAGTCACCATGGATAGTAGAAGAGTCCCTAATTTCCCACACATTGCAGGAGGATCATTTCATAGGTCCAAGTTCTCGTGCCATTATAAACCTTATCAACTACATACAATAATCTAGGAACAAATAACACAACCTTACCCACTAATCAACAAAATCAGATTTCACACTCTCCTTCTCTATTCCTAACAAACCACGATGACAAAAGTAAATTAGATTAGATTACATTACTTACAGTGTGGAAACAGGCCCTTTGGCCCAACAAGTCCATACTGACCCGCCGAAGTGCAACCCACCCAGATCCATTCCCCTACATTTACTCCTGCACCTAACACTATGGGCAATTTAGCATGGCCAATTCACCTGACCTGCACATCTTTGGACTGTGGGAGGAAACCGGAGCACCCGGAGGAAACCCACGCAGACACAGGGAGAATGTGCAAACTCCACACAGACAGTTGCCTGAGGCGGGAATTGAACGCGGGTCTCTGGCGCTGTGAGGCAGCAGTGCTAACCACTGTGCCACCGTGCCGCCCATAAATGTTTTATATTCTATCTCCCTCCTGAAATGATTCACTCAGTCCCCAGACCCAATATATGAGCATATAAACCTACTTTCTGAGTTATGATGTCACCACCAGAGCTTTGGCTGACATCAGTCCTGGCCTGACATCAGTCCCGCTCTGACTGACCCTGCTGCTCAGGTATGCATCTGGTCATTCCTGCCATTACTCACTCCCAGGTTTGCTTTGCTGTACTGTGCTTCCACCTTCGTTCTGACCGACCCCACTCCTCAGGTATTTATCCAGTTGCTCCTACTGCTGTACACCCCCAGGTTCATTCTACTGAGCTGCCACAGCTCTGACTGAACCCGCTCCACAGATCTGGTATCCCATATCAAAGATTCCTAGTATTGAGCTGCTAATTCTGTTTTTGATCTATTCCATTTGGCATAGTGGCAGTGTTACATTACATGATCGAGGGTATTTTCAGTGTGAAGACAGGACTTAATGTCCACAACATCTTTGTGACAGTTTCTCCAACTGATATGCCAAGGATAAATGTGTCAAGTTAATTGGAAGGTGAGAATGAGTAGCAATTTTATGTCTGTTCTTTCATCGCCTGCCACAGACCTAGCAGATACGTCGTCCAGGAATCAGCCAACTTGGTTAGAAGCAGTCAGTAGCCATTCTAGTAGACATTGAAGTCTCCCTCCACAATGTACATTTGATGCCCTCACTATCTCCTATGAAAATAGTGTGCCTCTTGAAGGAACGCTGATCCAACTGTTGAGTGGTACTCTGCAGGAGGCTTCCTTCCACAGTTTGATTTGATGCCTTGAGACTTTATATGAATTGGAGGCAATGTTGGAGGTTGCTATGGCCACTCTCTCTTGGCAGTATACCAGCATCCTGCCATTTCTCACAAATCTGTCCTGCTGGTGCAAAAGACATACTCAAAGATACCCACAGAGGAGTTGGGGGACATTGATCATGGGGTGTGATTCATTGAGCATGATGGTCAGGCTCATCTAATCTGTAGGACATGTCTCCCAATTTTGGCACAAGTTCCCAAACATTAGAGAGAAGGATTTTTCAAGGTTGACCTTGCAGATTTAGAATGGCTTGTTTGTACTAATTGTACAACGGGTTGTGAAGTAACTGTGTCATATGCTTTTTGACAAACAAAATCATAAACAAAGTTTGCCTACAATTTTCACTTATGGAGTGCCAAGCCTAACATTTTAAACCATTCGTGGACAATGTGATTGAAGCATGCTCAGTTTTCTTGATCAAAACATGATAAATTATATCTTTAAAATTAGAAATTTGGATGGTATGATTGATATTCAATATGAGGAATAAGATGGTGCAGGTTACCCGACTACAGTGCATTGTATTGTTGTCAGCGCATTTATAAACACTTCTAAAGGAACAAGTTTGCATTTTTGTAAAAAAAACACCAAATACAGAAAATCTTGCTGAAAGAACTGGCCACAGAAATTCTTTTCCAAATATGTTCATATACAGTATTATTTTTAACAAACTTGTCATGATTTTTCTCTTTTCCAATTCTTAAAAATGCAAATAAAAATTATGTGAAAATCCTTTAGTTCTTGCCAGCATTCATGTAAGTTAAGACAGCACTGTTTACAACTTGTGGTTTAGCCATGCCTGCCTCTCCCACAGCTTGTGTAAATTAATCCCTTTAAGTTTCAGACAAACATGTAATGTAAAACGGACTACAGACAGATGAAAGTTTCACACCTCACTGTGATAACTATTTAACTCTAAAAGCAGATCTAATTTTATATTTGATACCTCATCACATATTCAGATAATGATTTCATCCTCTATAGCAAAGTCTGTGGCTTGTTATTATGCTGATTTAAAGACTACATTCTTTCACTGCCAAAAGTATTGATGTAGTATAAGGGCACTGTTGCCTGACATATCTGCACAGGGTTTTTTTTAAACAAGGCATATTTTGACCAAAGTTATCGGAATCTCTCACCCATGACTACTTGTATAGAAAAGCCATCACAATGTAGTTGAAATTTAAATTCATGGTTGAAATTTTATATAATCTATGTAACTGAACAATTAATTTATAATTTGACTACAGTGAAGATATTCATTCAAAGTCTCAGCTATTTTCACCAACAGCAAGTAATATTTTGTGAAATATTGTAACAGCTTGTTAAATATTACTGGAGAAAGTGAGGTCTGCAGATGCTGGAGATCAGAGCTGGAAATGTGTTGCTGGAAAAGCGCAGCAGGTCAGGCAGCATCCAGGGAACAGGAGAATCGACGTTTCGGGCATAAGCCGTTCTTCAGGAATGAGGAATTACCAAATATCATTCCTGAAGAAGGGCTTATGCCCGAAACGTCGATTCTCCTGTTCCCTGGATGCTGCCTGACCTGCTGTGCTGTTCCAGCAACACATTTTCAGCTCTGTTAAATATTACTCACTGTGCTATTCCAGCTTTGTCTCAGAGGGATGAATTATGTGACTGATTTGTTTAAAACAATATCTTAAAATAATCCAGAATGCTTTCTTTGGCCATTGGGAGACTGATGCCAATTCCAGGAGATTCCCAACCCAATCAGGAGGGTTCATAATCCTATTTGCACACAATTCTATCAGGTTTCCACTCGGCCAAGCCCACGTTAAGCTTATTAGCGAGCGGACCACAATGGGAATTCAGGCTGCAGGAGGCCTCCCCTGGGGACTGGTGGCAATCGCCACTTAAGTATTTTTAAAAACTCTTATATTCTGTTGGGTACACCTAATGAATGATAAACAAATGATGAAATGGCAGCACATTTTACGTTCTGCCTGACCTTTTTTAAAATTGCTGGATTGGAGATGGGGCTAGCAGGACAGACTTTGCAGAGAGCAGTCATGGACCATTGTGACCATATTAATATTTTGTGATTTTTTTACTCTACTTTATGTTGCTATCAGTAGTCTGTACAAACAAAAGTGTAAAATTTAGAAATGTGATATCCAGAACTGTTATTTAAAGTTCTCATTTTTTTTATGGCAACATGTTTTGTCAGTCTTTCTAATGGAAATTTAAAAATATTTATTAAGTGATCATGTACAGTAGGATTTCATTCACAGTAAGGGGTGATTTAGTTCCTGAGGATCAATTTTGTCTCAAACCACTAATGCAGCAATAAGCTTAGTGCAAGATTAAAATGCACGACCAGGTTTTTTTCAATTCCCAGTGCCACTCTGGATTTTGATGTTCCTTCTTTCTGCAGCAACCGTGCACCACACCTCACAGCAATTGTCTTAACACAGATTTTGAAATGTTTCTTTGAGAGTGATGGGTTACTTCTTCAATATGTGGAAATGGAGGTCATATCACTCATTTGGTAATTTGAGATTATTTCAATGGATCTCCAACTGGTAAGACCTGCCAAAGCAGACACAGTTGGATAATACAAAACCTGTGAGCCTCACAAGGAAAGTTTGGATCTCTGCCACCTAGATTCCCCTATTTCTCTGTTATAAATTCTTTAGAAACCCCAAATTACCCAAAATACATAGGCAAAGGAAAATAATCGCTCATGAACACAACAGTAAGCTGAATCTTGCCAGAAATCAACTGTCAGTTCTGTAGAGTTTCACTTCGGGCTTTTCTCTGTGTACCATTGTGTTCCAACTTGCCATTGGTAGTGGTACTCATAACTGGGATCTCTGGCACTGCACTATCTTTGCTCTGCGGCCTATTAAGCAGTGGCAGTCCAGAGTTTGCCCTTCAGCATCAACATCATGGCACAAAGGTCACAAACTAATGCATCTCGAGGCATGTAGGTGGCACGGCTGACACTTCTTTACACAGTCTTACCCTAATTGCTGTTTAAGCAAAAGCTCTCCTGTCCTTACACACATTCATTCTTATGACCCTCTAATTAACTGCTACTCTTTCCCCAATGCCCACTGTAGCCCAGCATCTTGTTGTTTAAACTGAGATGTCACATTCAGGAAAGACTTCAAATGTCACATTTTTGCCTGCTTCTGTTATGCAGAGCACAGCATGCTCCAATTACGCAGCACACATTTATCCAGTGTAGTAAGGTGCTTCAATACATTAGGAGAAAGTGAGGACTGCAGATGCTGGAGATTAGAGCTGAAAAATGTGGTGCTGGAAAAGCGTAACAGGTCAGGCAGCATCCAAAGAGCAGGAGAATCGATGTTTCGGGCATGAGCCCATCTTCAGGAATGAGGAAGGTGTGCCAAGCAGGCTAAAGTAGGGAGGAGGGACTTTGTGGAGGGGCGTTGGGAATGCGATAGGTGGAAGGAGGTTAAGATAAGGGTGATAGGTCGGAGTGGGGGTGGGGGCGGAGAGGTCAGGAAGAAGATTGCAGGTCAAGAAGGCGGTGCTGAGTCCGAGGGTTGGGACTGAGATAAGGTGGG
>NC_057728.1:69475119-69479794 GCF_004010195.1 Chiloscyllium plagiosum | reverse complement strand
GATTTTGGGCAGGAGGTAGAAACGGGCGGTGCGGGGTTGTGGGACTATGAGGTTGGAGGCGGTGGATGGGAGATCCCCTGAAGTGATGAGGTTATGCATGGTCTGGGAGATGATGGTTTGGTGGTGGGAGGTGGGGTCATGGTCAAGAGGGCAGTAGGAGGAGGTGTCCATGAGCTGGCGTTTAGCCTCAGTGGTATAAAGATCGGTGCGCCAAACTACCACCGTGCCTCCCTTGTCTGCCGGTTTGATAGTGAGGTTGGGGTTGGAATGGAGGGAGTGGATCCAAGCAATGGATCTTCACCTTTATTGCCTGCTCCACCATGGTCTGGTTGAAGAATAGACAGCATTATATCATGCTCAGCCTCAGGAAAGGCGTTACACAGTCATGATGACAGAAAGTAGTCCTTGCCTCCAGTAAACATCCTCATAAAACTCTGTCCCTTCAAATACAGCAGGAAAAAAGAGCTCTCAAGGATATAAACATCATAGCTGCTCTCATGGTATCCAGTGCACTCTAAGAAATACTACTGATGATCACTGATCACATACACATTGTGGCCTTTTCATTTGATGAACTTAGCTGTGTTATGAAATATTACATTATGAAATTACCCTCTTTCTGGGCAAGTCAGCAATATGCCAAATTTTACTGCTCAGGCTGCAGCACTGACTTCATCGGGAGAAATGAGACGAAATACTGTGATCTGGCAAAAATGGCATTGGTATCAGTGTTAGTACATTTGTGCATGGGTGATTGAGTGATCCAATCACAATGGTTCCTTGGAAGCAGCCAGTTGCATAAATAATTCAGAAGCTGTCAATTGATGGTCACGAGGTTGGATTGCCATCTACTTCAGAGGGCATGTCTCACTCCAGCACCAGGCACAGTTCTGTGACAGTATCCCAGGACATCCTCAGTCTGCCATTGTGCCTCACTCATGTGGAGGAAATAGCAGAGTCTATAATATATTCTGGCTCTCCTGTATTTCCTGCACACCCTGAGGGTACCTCTCCATATGTAGGGTACTTGGCGCTGTCTGTTGATCCTGACTTGCTGACACTATTGCTGCTCCTTCATTTCTCTCACCTTTGTTGTATCTCAGTAATTGTGATGATAACACCTGCTGTGGCTGGATCCATCATCATGCGTGCAATAAACCTGTGTGTGGACAACATCAGAAATAAAACAGAGCAGTCAGCACTCACGTCATTCACAAATTTGAACGGCTCCACATGCAATTTTGACCTTGCAATTTAATCCAATGAAAGCACCATGCAATAAACCTGTGTGTGGACAACATCAGAAATAAAACAGAGAGCAGTCAGCACTCACGTCATTCACAAATTTGAACGGCTCCACATGCAATTTTGACCTTGCAATTTAATCCAATGAAAGCACCACCAATAATGTTTCAAAGGTGCAAGGAGAGATTAAATGTGCTACGTGATGAACTTCTCCTTCTCGCATTACATCATCCACGAAAGCCATAATGTGGAGGAGCTGGTGATGGACTGGGGTGGACAAAATTCAAAATCGCACAACACCAAGTTATAGTTGAACAGATTTATTTGGAAGTGCTAGCTTTAGAAGCAGTGCTTCCAAATAAACCTGTTGGACTATAACCTGATGTTGTGTGATTTTTAACTTATCCATAAAAGGCATAAAGGTAGTTCTGGTATAACGTGACAGTTATGTTCCTCTTCAACCTCGCAGCATGGAAAACTGCTATAGAAAATCACGCTGTAGACGTTTGCTATGGAAAATCACTATACACGTTTAGTAGAAAGTTTGTGTTATCCAAATTGCGACCACAATGTATCAATCGTATTATGGCCATTGACGGAACACGCATTATACCAGAACATACTGGTAATTGCATGTAAAAGCATGTAGAATTAGGTGAGGTTCAAGTGAGAACATAGGACCTCCATGCCTCTGTGCAGTCAACAAGGTCTTGTATTAGCTTTGTAATTTGTGGCTCACCTGGGATTACATCAACTTCACAGAGATGTGTCTTCAATCTGCAAAGATCAATGACATAGTCAAGATTGCTTGAGACTAGCATTGGCTCTCAACACATTTTTAGGGTGAATGCATTTGAAATGAATGATGATACAATTGTAAATTACTTCAACTTATATTCTGCAAGTACATATTAGATGCAATTGCCCCCAAAAAGCCTCTCTTGCTCTCATTCAAAGATTGAGCCTGCATTTTGGCCCTCGTCCACTCCTTTGAATGATGATTGTTGACATTCATGAAAAGCCTCCTTGCTAAATGTCTGTACTAAATAGCAAGGCAACACAGAAGTACTGGGAATCTTTAAAGACTGGCCAAGTGGGCCAACTGCAAAAGGGCAAGACAAAGCAGGGATGCTATGAGCATCTAGATAGACACAAAATGAATGAATGCTGAGCCTGTGAGTGATGCAAGATATAGCCTGGTCCAATTGATCAGCTGGTACCTGAACTTCATACAAATATCCTTGCTGCAGCATTACAATGAGAAGTGCTGGTAATTTTCAAAATGCAGCATCAAAGTGCAGAAATGTGCTGTGAATGGATCAGAAATGTGCTGTGATTAATCAATTAGGCTGGAACGTATCAGACACCAATTTCCATCAGTATGACATGCATGTGGATCGATTCCATAGAATGTACATTAAGATTTTAGGGACAGGTATCAAAGGTGAAGGTCCAGAGGAGCAAACAGTCAGCTGGAATTGCCAAGCACCTTCTCAGACTTTCATGTTTGGACATCTTGTGTCCAGTTTCTATATGGCTGGTACAGGAAGAGGAGCAAGATTTGGCAATAATGAGGGTGACAATAAGTAATAACCCCTGCCAATAGGCCCTTCATTGCTCACAAGCAAGAATCTCACCTCAATATCTGGAAAATGTGACTTTTTGGTCTCAACATCGAGAAGGCATCGTTCAACATTTCACCTGATTTTCCCAAATTTCTTCCCATAGTTCATATTGTTCAGGACCTGGGAAGACTCCACCTAATGTATTTATTCTAGCACGTTCAACTTTAGCCAGTCACTGCACATCACATTTATTCCATCCTCATGTCTTTAAATGATATGCATATCAGTTGTTGTTTTCAGTTACTCTGGTAGCTACTTGTGCATTCCTACATTGATGGTCCTTTTCTAGCTTAATGTTGTTCCCATGAGTGCTTGATCAGAGCAAGATGCTTGTCTTTCAAATTCAATATCTTTGCTACGTTGATGACTTCCAGAGGATGTTGAGCTGCTGACGGTAGAAGTTCGATTCTATTAAAATTTGCTTATTCTGTTTCCTGGTAACATTCCACCATCCATAGCAGTGAGCTTGCATAGATAGTTATACACTGATGAAAGGTTAGGCAAGAGCTTTGCTAGGTAGTTTGTAAATCCAATAAATCATTGTACTGCTTTCATAAATGTTGGTTGTTACATCTTTGTTGTATCTCTCATCTTGTCAAAATCCAGAACTTTTTTTATACTTGATTTGATCTTGGATTGCATTATTTCATATCCAACTTTGTCTGGCAAGCACCCCCTTGCAATTGCACTAGATACTGATAATGATCTGGAATAGTTTTTTCACATTCCTAGAACTGCAGATCATCCACAATAGTTTCCATTCCAGGAAGATCACGGACTATCTCTTGCTGTCTGTGTTGATACTCTTCCAGAGCAGTGGAAATGCCAAACAACATTTGCAAATATCTAAATCCTCCAAATAACACCTATAATATAATTAGAAAATGGTATTCATCAATTTTCACTTACAGATAACCATCCTCCACATTGAAGTTTGAATGTATTAAAGAACTTTGTCTTGATAAATTATATAGAACAACATAGAACTGGACAGCACAGGAATGGCCCTTTGGCTCACAATGTTGTGCTGAACATGATGCCAAATTAAATTAATTCCTTCTGCCTCCCTTGATACATATCCGTCCCTTCCTCACATATTCATGTGCTTATCTAAAAGTCTCTTAAATGCCCCTATCGTATCTGTCTCCATCACCACCCCTGTCAGTGTGGGCCGGATTCCCACCACTCTCTGTCTAAAAAGCTTTCTTCTCACACCTTCCCCCTCTCACCTTAAATGTATGTTTACATTAGACATTTCAACTCTGGGGAAAATGTTCGGACCATCAACCTTATCTATGCATCTCATAATTTTATCGACTTCTATCAAGTCTGCCCTCAGCGTCCACCACTCCAGAGAAAACAGCCTGAGTTTTTCTCCTCATAACTCAGAACCTCCAGCCCTGGCAGCATCCTTGTAAAAGTTGTAACATAATTTATTTAATGGTGATAGCAAGAGGTGGGCGAGACTCTTGGATGGTTTGTTGCCTCCCAGGTGCCAGGGTCCGAGACGTCTCGGACCGTGTCTTCAGAATCCTTAAGGGGGGGGGGGGTGTGTGTAGCCAGAAGTCGTGGTGCACATTGGCACCAACAACATAGGTAGGAAGGGGGTGGGGAGGTCATTCAGGAGCTCAGGGAGTTAGGCTGGAAGCTAAAAGCTAGGACAGACAGAGTCGTCATCTCTGGGTTGTTTCCGGTGCCATGTGACCAGTGAGGCAAGGAATAGGGAGAGAGTGCAGTTGAACACATGGCTGCAAGGATGGTGTAGGAGGGAGGGCTTTAGGTATTTGGACAATTGGACTGCATTC
>NC_057728.1:69468917-69472288 GCF_004010195.1 Chiloscyllium plagiosum | reverse complement strand
GTTCATTAGCAGAGGGATTGAATTCAAGAGTCGTGAAGTGATGTTGCAGCTGTACAGGACCTTGGTAAGGCCACATTTGGAGTACTGTGTGCAGTTCTGGTCGCCTCATTTTAGGAAAGATGTGGAAGCTTTGGAGAGGATGCAGAGGAGATTTACCAGGATGTTGCCTGGAATGGAGAATAGGTCGTACGAGGATAGGTTGAGAGTGCTAGGCCTTTTCTTATTGGAATAGCGAAGGATGAGGGGTGACTTGATAGAGGTTTATAAGATGATCAGAGGAATAGATAGAGTGGACAGTCAGAAACTTTTTCCCCGGGTACAACAAAATGTTACAAGGGGACATAAATTTAAGTGAAGGGTGGAAGGTATAGGGGAGATGTCAGGGGTAGTTTCTTTAGCCAGAGAGTGGTGGGGGCATGGAATGCGCTGCCTTTGGGAGTGGCAGAGTCAGAATCACTGGTGACCTTTTAGCGGCAATTGGATAGGTACATGGATAGGTGCTTAAGCTAAGGCAAATGTTCGGCACAACGTCGTGGGCTGAAGGGCCTGTTCTGTGCTGTATTGTTCTATGTTTTATGTTCTATGAGACATGTAAAAACATCCTGGTAATCTATCAGGATCTTCTTAAGTTATCTCTGGCCACAGAGAGATGCCAGAGGATTTAAGGACAACTAATATGGTTCGAAATTACAAGAAGGGTGATAGAGATGGATCAGTCTAACATTAGTAGGGAGTTAAAAAATCACACAATATCAGGTTATAGTCCAACAGGTTTATTTGGAAGTACTAGCTTTTGCAGCGCAGCTCCTTCATCAGGTGGTTGTGGAGAATAAGATTGTAAGACACTCTGGGCAAGTTTTTAGCATGAGCTGAAAATGTGTTGCTGGAAAAGCGCAGCAGGTCAGGCAGCATCCAGGGAACAAGAGAATCGACGTTTCGGGCATAAGCCATTCCTGAAGAAGGGCTTATGCCCGAAACGTTGATTCTCTTGTTCCCTGGATGCTGCCTGACCTGCTGCGCTTTTCCAGCAACACATTTTCAGCTCTGATCTCCAGCATCTGCAGACCTCACTTTCTCCTCAAAGTTTTTAGCATGGCCAATTCACCTGACCTGCACATCTTTGGGCTGTGGGAGGAAACTGGGGCACCCGGAGGAAACCCACGCAGACACGGGGAGAATGTGCAAACTCATGATGTAACTGAAATTATAATTTGAAAAAGACCTGGATTATTTGTTAAATCTCTCATCTTTTTGAATAACCACGGTGGTTTCAGTTCTTTCATACGTAAATCACAAAACTTTTTTTAAAAAAGTTACATTCTCAAGTGAACTTTAACGATTGGTGTCATGTCAGCTCAGATAATGTATTGAAGGTGTGAGCTTCTCTGTAAAGCTGTCTATGCCACAATGGTCAGACTGATTCTAATCTAAAAAACAGATTTACAGAATCTTACATAGATTCATGCAGTTTTTGAACAATATAAAATGTAATTCTGCAAGTACAAATTCACCCCACAAACTTATATGTGCATGTGTGCATGTGGGTGTGTGTGTCGGGAGGGGAGTGGTATGAGTGTCTGTGAGAGAGTGTGTGTATGTGAGTGGAAAGGGGTATAAGTCTGTAAGAATGTATTGTGGGAATGTATGTGAGAGTGTATTGGAGAGGGTCTGTGTGAGTGTGTGTGTCTATAGGATAGTGCATGTGTGTGTGTGTGTCTGTCTGTCTGTGTGTGTGTATAGTGCAATGGGGTCACCTGTAGTGTGACATGAACCCAAGGTCCCGGTATGGCAGAACATCTCAAAACCAATCACAACATTGTCATCAAACCAGCAGATAAAGGAGAAGCCATTTTCATTCAGAATAGAAGACTACTGCAAGGAAGTGTACCGACAACTGAACCACCAGGAACACAACAGGTAACTACCGGCCAATCCGACCAAAAAACACACCCGTGAACTAAACACATTGATCAGGACTTTGGACCCAGTTCTTCAGAGTTCCCTCCACACACTCATCACATGTACTTCTCGCGTAGGCGACTTCTACTTCCTTCTGAAGATACACAAAGGCAATGCACCAGGATGTCCCATCGTATCAAGCAATGCGATCCTGCGTGAGAATCTCTCTGGCTATGTTGAAGGCATCTTGAACAGGGGATTGTACAGGGGATCCCAGGCTTCTGTTGCAACACTACAGATTTCCTACAGAAACTCAGCACCCACAGACCAGTCGAACCTGGAACATTCCTCATCACAATGGAGGTTTCCGCACTCTACACCAGCATCCCCCACAATGATGACATCGCTGCAACAGCCTCAGTACTCAACACCAACAATTGTCAATCTCCGAGCACCAGCCTACAACTCATCCGCTTTATCCTCGATCACAACGTCTTCACCTTTGACAACCAGTTCTTCATCCAGACACATAGAACAGCCATGGGGACCAAATTTGCACCCCAATATAACAACATCTTCATACACAGGTTTGAACAAGACCTCTTCTCTACGTAGGACCTCTAACCAACACTATACACCAGATATATTGACGATATTTTCTTCCTCTGGATCCATTGAGAGGAGTCACTGAAAAAAACTACACAGTGATATCATCCCACCATCAAACTCACAATGGACTGCTCTCTGCTATTTGTCTCATTCTTGGACACATGCATCTCCATCAAGAATGGGCACCTCAGCACCTCGCTCTACCACAAACCGATGGTCACAATGCTACACTTCTCCAGCTTCCATCTGAAACATATTTAAAACAGCCATCCCCTATGGACAAGCCCTCTGCATACACAGGATGAGGAGGAACATGATGGGCACTTGGAAGTACTGAGGGATGTCCTCATATGAACCGGGTACGATGCTCATCTCATCGACCACCAGTACTGATGTGCCACAGTGAGGAACCATAATTACCTCCTTAGGGGACAGACATGAGCTGCACCCGATAGGGTACCCTTCGTTGTCAAGTACTCCCCAGGAGCTGAAAACTACGCCATGGTCTTCACAGCCTGCAACACATTATCAATGAGGATGAGCACCTTGCAAGACCTTCCCCATACCTCCACTTCTCGCCTTTAAACAACCACGAAACCTCAAACAGATCATTGTTTGTAGCAAACTGCCTGGCTTTCAAGATGATACCATACAACTTTGTCACAGTAAACACTGCAAGACGTGTCAAAATG
Source organism: Chiloscyllium plagiosum (assembly GCF_004010195.1). Lineage (NCBI taxonomy): Eukaryota > Metazoa > Chordata > Chondrichthyes > Orectolobiformes > Hemiscylliidae > Chiloscyllium > Chiloscyllium plagiosum. Next base: position 69,469,088 of record NC_057728.1, on the reverse strand, counting down.
TTGACACGGATACCACCATTATGCGTGGGGACACCTCCCACCTTGTATGTGACAGATACTCATGTGACTCAGCCAATGTTGTCTATCTTATATGTTGCAGGCAAGGATGCCCTGAAGCATGGTACATTGGTGAGACCAAGCAGAGGCTATGGCAATGGATGAATGGGCACC